>NW_006443124.1:18338299-18346856 GCF_000325575.1 Pteropus alecto
ACTAGAAAGCATTTTCAGACAAATAGTGAACAAGAATTTCCCAAATCTAAGGAATGAGCTGGAGCTTGGAATTCAAGAAGTCAACAGAACACCTAATTATCTCAACCTAAAAAGGCCTTCATCGTGACACATTGTATTAAAGTTATCAAAAAGCAATAACAAAGATAGAATTCTCAGGGCAACCAGGGAAAAGAAAATTGTAACATATAAAGGAAAAACTATTAGATTATCATCAGACTTCTCAGTGCAGACCTTACAAGCCAGAAAGGAATGGAATCAAATATTTAAACTATTAAGTGAAAGGAACTACCAGCCTAGAATAATGTATCCGACTAAGCTCTCCTTTAGATATGAAAGAGAAATTAAGACCTTTCCAGACATACAAAAGTTGAGGAAATTCACTACGAGGCCTGCACTACAGAAAATTTTGAAAGGGGTCACTGCATCTAAACCAAAGTAATAACAACAAAAATACATAATTAAGAGTAAAGTGACTATCAGGCAAAAAATAAAAATAAAAAACAGAAGAGTGCAACCCTTACTAATAACAGGGCATTATAAGCTTAAATAATAAGAAAAGAATTGCTATAGCAAGATAGTAATGAACATTCAGCATATATAGAAACAAATTCAGATAACAATGACGGAAAAGGGGGGGGGTTCAAAGATCCAAATTTGCAAAGGGGAAAGGAGATAATGCACACACAGAAGAAAATGGATGACTATATATATATAATTATCTTTTTCATATTTGTAATGGTAAACACACATCACAGAGTCAGAACTGAAGTATATAACATAAAATAAGAAGAATTAGAGGCAAAACCCACAAAAGCCGCCAAAATAAAAAAAATAAAAAATAAAAAACCCCAGAAACACAAGGACAAGGAAGCAATGGAAACACTGAGCTACCAGAAAGCAAAAGATAAACGGCTATAAAAAGACTTCATATTTCAATAATCACCCTAAATGTAAATGGACTGAACTCACTAATAAAAAGGCGCAGTGTTGCAGAATGGATCAAAACACAAAACCCAACCATATGCTACCTCCAGGAGACACATCTCAGCTCCAAAGACAAATATAGACTCAAAGTGAAAGGGTTGAAAATGATATTTCAAGCAAATGACATTCACAGAAAAGTGGGAATAGCGGTACTAATAGCAAATGAAATAGACTTCAAAATAAAAGAGGTAAAGAAAGATACTGAGGGACTCTTCATAATGATAAAGGGAAGCATGCACCAAGAAGACATAATACTTATTAATATCTATGCTCCCAATTAGGGAGCTCTGAAATATGTAATTACTAACAGAATTACTAACAGAACTAAAGGGAGAAACAGACCAAAACACTATCATAGTAGGGGATGTAAACACTGCACTGTCAGGTATGGACAGATCATTCAAACAGAAAATCAATAAGGAAATAACATCTTTAAATGACACATTAAACCAACTAGACATAATTGACATTTACAGAGCCTTTGATCCCAACACAGCTGCTTATACATTCTTCTCTGGTACACATGGAACATTCTCAAGAATCGACCTTATACAGGGACACAGAGATAGCTTCAACAAATATAAGAGGGTTGAAATCATACCAACATATTCTCTGATCATAATGCTTTGAAACTAGAGATCAACTGCAAAAAGAAATCGGGAAGAACCGCAAATACATGGAGATTAAACAACATACTACTGAAGAATAACTGGGTCAGAGAAGAAATAAAAACAGAGATCAAGAGATACATAGAAACTACAACATATCAAAACTTTGGGGACAGAGCAAAAGCAGTCATAAGAGGAAAGTTCATATCATTAACTGCCTATCTCCAAAAATAAGGATGAGCGCAAATAAACAACCTAATGCTTTATCTTTAAAAACTAGAAAAGGAAGAAGAAACGAAGCCTAAAGTCAGCAGAAGGAAAGAAATCATCAGACTTAGAGCGGAAATAAATGAAATTGAAAAAAAAATAGAGAAAATAAATACAACAAAGAGCTGGTTCTTTGAGATTAATAAAATTGACAAACCCCTGGTTAGACTCACTAAAGAAAAAAGAGAAAGGACACAAATAAACAAAATTAAGTTTGAAAGAGGGGAAATTATGACTGACATCACAGAAATACAAAGAATCAAGCAAGAATACTATGAAAAAAATATAATACCAAATTTAATAACCTAGAAGAAAGGGACCAGTACTTAGAAAAATACAACCTTCCTAGACTGAATCAAGAAGATCTGGAAAATCTAAATAGACTGATCAGCAGTACGGAAATCGAAACAATCATCAAAAACCCACCAAAAAGTAAAAGTCCAGGACCAGATGGCTTCACCATTGAATTCTACCAAACCTTCAAAGAAGATTTAATACCTATTCTCCTCAAACTCTTTCAAAAAATCAAAGAGGAGGCAATACTTCCCAATTCATTTTATGAGGCCAATATTACCATGATACCAAAACTTGTTAAAGATGACACACACAAAAAAACTACAGACCAATATTTCTCATGAACACACATGCAAAAATCCTAAATAAGATATTATTGAACCAATTACAGCAACATATTAAAAAGATTATATACCATGATCAAGTGGGCTTCATGTCAGGGGCACAGGTATGGTCCAATATACGCCAATCGATTAATGTGATACACCACATAAACAAATTAAAAAATAAGAATCATATGATCATATCAATAGATGCAGAACAAGCCTTTGAGAAGATACAGCATACATTTATGATCGAAACACTCAACAAAATCAGTATAGAAGAAAAGTACCTTAACATTATAAAGGCCATCTCTGACATACCCTCAGCCAACATTGTACTTAATGGTGAAAAACTAAAAACCTTCCCTCTAAGATCAGAAACAAGACAAGGTTGTCCACTATCGCCACTGCTATTCAATATACCATTATAACAAGTGCAATCAGGGAAGAGAAAGATATAAAAGGCATCCAAATAGAAAATGAAAAAGTCAAACTGTCACTATTTGTGAATGACATGATTCTTTATATAGAAAAACTTAAGGATTCCACAAAAACACTACTAGAAACAATAAGCAAATATAGTAAAGTCTCTGGATACAAAATCAACGTTAAAAATCCATAGCGTTCCTATATGCTAATAATGAAGCATCAGAAAAAGAAGTGGAAAAAATAATTGTTTTTGTAATTGCAACAAAAAGAATAAAATACCTAGGAATAAATTTAAGGAAACATGTGAAGAACTTAGATAATGAAAACTACAAGACCCTATTAAAAGAAATCAAAGAAGATACAAAGAATTTGAAATGTTTTGCATGTTCTTGGATTGGAAGAATCAACATAGTTAAAATGACCATATTACCTAAAGCATTATACAGATTTAATGCAATCCCCATCAAAATCTCATTGACACTTTTTTAAAAAATAGAACAAAAAATCATCAGATTTGTATGGAAGCACAAAAGACCCCGAATTACCAAAGCCATCCTGAGAAAAAAGAATGAGGCTGGAGGCATCACTCTTCCCGACTTCAAATTATTCTACAAAGTGACAGTAATCAAAATGGCATGGTATTGGCAGCAAAACAGACAAACAGACCAGTGGAACAGAATCGAGAGCCCAGAAGTAAACCCATATTTATACGGGCAATTAATTTTTGACAAAAAAGCCCAAAACATACAGTGGAGAAAGGAAAGCCTCTTCAATAAATGGTGCTGAGAAAATTGGAAGGCCTCCTGCAAAAGAATGAAATTAGACTGTTGTCTATCACCACACACTAAAATTAATTCAAAATGGATTAAGGACCTGAATATAAAACCTGAAACAATAAAATGCATAGAAGAAAACATAGGAACTAAACTCAAGGACCTTGGTCTTAAAGAGGATTTTATGAATTCGATCTCAAAGGCAAGGGAAGTAAAAGCAAAAATAAATGAATGGGACTACATCAAACTAAAAAGCTTCTGCTCAGCAAAAGAAATCGTCAACAAAGTAGAGAGACAACCATCTCAATGAGAAAACATATTTGCAAGCAACACCTCCAATAAGAGTCTAATATCTAAAATATACAAAGAACTCATATGACTCAATAACAACAACAACAAAAAACAATCCAATCAAAAAATGAGCAGAGAATCTGAAGACACTTGTCCTTAGAGGACATACAAATGGCCTACAAATATGACAAGATACTCAACATTGTTAGCTATTAGCAAAATGCAAATCAAAACAACAAGATACTATCTCACGCCTGTTAGAATAGCTATAATCAACAGGACAAATAAATGTTGGAGAGGATTCAGAGAAAAAGGAACTCTCATACACTGCTGGTGGGACTGCAAATTGGTACAGCCACTACGGAAAACAGTATGGAGGTTTCTCAAAAAACTAAGATTGATCTACCATGAAAAAGGAACCCTCATACACTGCTGGTGGGACTGCAAATTGGTACTGCCACTGTGGAAAACAGTATGGAGGTTATTCAAAAAACTAAGAATAGACCTACCATATGATCTAGCAATCCTTCTAATGGGTATTTACCCCAAAGCCTTGAAATTATATATCCAAAAATATATTTGCACACTTATGTTTATAGCAGCATTATTCACAGTGGCCAGGACATGGAAGCAACCAAAGTGTCCTACGATAGATGATTGTCTAAAGAAGCTGTGGCACATATATACAATGGAATATTACTCAGCCATAAGAAGAGATGAAATACTGCCATTTGCACAACATAGATGGACTTCGAGAAAATCATGCTAAGCGAAATAAGCCAGACAAAAAAAGCTGAAAATCACATGATATCACTTATATGTGGGATATAAACCTAAAAGCAACAAATGAACAGGACAAACAGAGACTCAGGGACATGGACAATGGACTATTTTTACCAGATGTTAGGGGTGTGGGAGGAGGGGAGAGGTAGATGAGGTAAAGGGTATCAAATATAGGGAAGTAGGGAAGGGTGAAGTGGGTAAAGGGGATCAAATATATGATAGCTAAAGGAAACTGGACTTTGAGTGGTAATCACACAATAGAATATATAGATGTCAAATGATAATGTACATCTGAAAATTATATAATTGTATTAACTAATGTTACCCCAATAAACTTAATAAAAAAATAAAAAGCAAAAAAAAAGAATGTAAATAAAAAATAAAAAATAAATAACTATGCCTACTGCAACTTGGTAATGAATGCAAAACATAAAAAGGGATAATTTGTGAAAAAAATTATAAAATGATAATAGGAAAAAGACTGAACAGGTAAAGGTGAAAGAAGAGGAAATCAGAAGACAAAGGATAATTGTACAGATGAAACATTTTACACAAACTTCATGGTAACCAAAAAACGAAAATTTATAGCTGAGACACAAAAGAATACAAAAGAGGAAATGGCAAAAAGAATATTGAAAATCAACAAACTAAAATAACAGATAGAATAGCAAGGTAGAGAAACAAGGAAGATACAGAGTAACCAGAAAACAAAAGATAAATATCTGTAGTCTCTATACTAATAATCACTCTCAATATAAATGGACTGAACTCACTAATAAAAAGGCACAGAGTAAAGGACGGTTTAAAAAATCAAAACCCACTATATGTTGCCTGTAGGAGACTCATCTCAGCTCCAAAGAAAAGCATAGGCTCAAAGGGAAGGGATGAAAGATACTCCAAGCAAATGGTGTCCAGAGAAAAGTATAAAAGTACTTATATGACAGAAAATAGATTTCAGGATAGAAAAGGTAACAAGAGACAACGATGGACATTTTATGATAAAGAATGAAATTTAACAAGACATAACACATCGACATATATGCACCAAATCTAGGACCACAATAATATACAAAGCAGTCACTAACAGAGCTAAAAAGAAATTCTAATGAAAATACAATAAGAAGGGAACCTGAATACCCATTGATAGCTATGGATAGATCATCCAGATAAAATACTGATATGAATATATTGATTTTAAATGACACATTAGAGCAAATGGACATAATCAATACTTACAGAAGTTTCTGTCTCAAAATTATGCTGGGACACAAAACTAGTCTCAGTAAATATAACAAATTTTAAACAATACTAAGCATTTTTTCTGAACACAGTGTTATGAAACAGAAAATTAACTACAAGACTAAAACTGGGAAAACCACATATATGTGCAGATTAAATAACATGTTATTAAAAAATTATTGTGTCAAGGAAGAAATAAGAGATCAGAAGGTACACAGTGACAAGTAAAATTTAAAATAAGCCATCTCGGGAAAGTGGCATAGATGACAGCAATTCTGTTTATTCTTCGGGCAAAAAATAAAAAATAAAAAAAACTACAGATGCAGATATTATAAATGTAAACAAAGGAGAAAAAGAAGGATATATCTGAAAGTCTAAAGCATTCAATTAATTCCACGGAGAGAAAACTAACCTAGTATATTTGAGGACAGTGACAAGACAACTTGTCATAGAATCAAAAAAGAATAGTAACCACAATGGAAAGTTGTGAAAGAATAATTTACAATGGTGCTTAAATCTCAAATACTGGAATCTGAAGATGGATGATACTCAGATTAGACCACTTGATTTTCATTGTGAAAATATCGCTGAACTTTAACAGAGTCCTATTTACAGGGAAAGAAGACCAAAATACAAGAAAATGACAGGGCTTTCTGTTTGATCTTAAATATCAAGATATATATTTTTCAGCTGGAAACTAATTCCATATGAGTTCCTAGGAAATAGAGTGAATGACAGCACACAGCACTACATAATAATTGCAGCCAAGGGACTGTGTTCTCTGGAGTGATCACGAAATTAAACCACAGATGACCTAGTAAAATCATGTTGCATAGGTTTTCTTGGGCAATTTAAAGGTTTTAAATTACTCTTTCATTAGTACCATATCTTGCTGGGAACCCCTAGAAGGTAAGATGGAGGGAGATGGCACCTGCCAAAACATCTAAAATATTTTAGATTTCAACCACATGGAACTATATTTTCTTCAAAAACTATGTATATTAGAAACTTTATCTTAAAGTCCTCTAAACAGGGAGGTAGTTTTTCTTGTTGACTTGCAACACATATTTTTATATTCTCTGTAAAATTATTGTATTTTTATGTTTGTCACAGTTTTTTAGACGATAAATGAAATAATATCTTTACAAAACCCAGTGAGAGATTGGAGGATATTAAAAGCAATCTCAGATATGTTAGTTAATCTGCCTGGTAACACAGGTGTTGTTGGTAGAGTAAGACTGTAAACCAAGATTTGTGTGAACTGAAGGTCCATATTTTCCTTTTCTATAGAATAGAGGTAGAGGTCACATTTACTTTGTCAGTTCACTATATGCAGAGCTTTCTATCTATGGAATGAAGAAAGAGGCATGAAGAAGAAAGATGCACGAGTGTTGGGACTTGGAGAGATACGATTTACAGAGGTGAAGAATTAAAAAGCGGAAAGACAGCCAAAGTAAGGAAAAACCCCTGGGATGAGACCTAAGCTCAGATTTGTGTATTGTGTATTGATCTGTAGGTAGAAATGCACAGGGTTTGTATTGAGAAATGGATAACAAGAGACTTGAACTAGAGGTTAGAACAGTTTTCTATAATGCCTCGCAAATATATCTGTAAGGAGATGAAAGTCTATTCTGCAGATATCTAAGCCATTGAAAATTGAACTTTTAAGGGATCTGTTATAATCCAATGATGTTTTAGGTAAATTAAAAATAATGTGATGAATGAATTAATAAAAGGAAATTAGTTTTAACCCTAATATCAGTGGGTACAGATGCAAATAAGAAAATATATATATATATATTTTTTTTCCCAGAGGTATCGATAAGCCTTTTTAAAAAGGCATCAGCAATCATTTATTGAGATGTGATTTGAAGATTCTATCTGTAGGCAGGGGGATGAATTAGGTGAATAATTTCTAAATGTAGCAAAGACAGTTTTTACATGACCTTTCATCTATAACAGTGTCCGGATTATGTGTCTCTGTTAGACGTGAGCTAATGGCTTCACCACTGGCAAATGCAGCACATCAAGGGCAGCCAGGTGGGCTCAGTGATCTGTCTGCATTCAAGTCTCCATCTCCTTCTTTCTACTTTTTTCTCTCTCGAATTCACTATTCCTCTAAGTTTCTCTCTACCTCCAAGTTTTCCCTTCACATACACTGTCTCACTGTGCTCTGTTGATGTAAACCGTCCTTACTCAGTCATCATGATGCTTTCCCACTGTTCCTAACTCCCTCCCTCAAGTTTCCTTCCTCACGATATCTTTAATCAGAACATGGTTCTTGTAGCCTAATTATTAAAACGTCAATTAACTATTTAACTCAAGTTGTATCATTAGCTATTTTTGAGAGATATGAGGGCACAAAAAGGCTATTAATGCCATACCGTGAAAGATTGATGAGAATTTATAATGCGGATAAGCTTGCAATTAAATTATTACAGAATTTATAAAGCAGTAAACTAATGTGCATTATGTTATACGTCCATACCTCGAATGTCTATATCAAATTCTCATTCTGGTTATTAAAAGGACTGTAATTATACTG
>NW_006443124.1:18348447-18369556 GCF_000325575.1 Pteropus alecto
GTTCCACTGATGGTATAATTGAAGTTGCAGTGGTATTGTCCTTTTCATATTGTGCCCGAGAAATACCTAGTTTTTTCTGTGACGTCCCTGCCCTACTCACTCTCTCATGCACTAGCACCTTGCTATTTGAAAGAACGATGTTTATCTGCTGTGTTGTCATGCTTCTGCTCCCTATAGCAGTCATCATAGCTTCCTATGCTCGTGTTATTCTGGCCATCATTCGCATGGGGTCTGCAGAGGGTCGCCGCAAAGCTTTCACCACCTGCTCCTCCCACCTTATGGTGGTAGGAATGTACTTTGGAGCTGGCATGTTCATATATATGAGGCCTGTTTCTGACCACTCCCCCACCCAGGACAAGATGGTGTCCGCCTTCTACACCATCCTCACTCCCATGCTGAACCACCCCCTTTTTAGCCTTCGCAACAAGGAAGTGACCAGAGCATTCATGAAGGTTTTGGGGAAGGAAAAGCATGCAGAATAACTTGCTTAAGTATCTTTATTATTTGCTTTTTTTGCCCCTACTTTTGTTACTCTTTCTTAAATTTATGTATTATTCCATTTATTCAGTACCTAACATTTATCCATCATTGTAGCAACAAAAAAAGATTTAGAAACAAAAAACTATTTGCATTGTTTTGTTTAAGAATTTCATATTTTTATTATGGTAAATATAAGATATGACTGTAAGTAAAGTTTGCACAGTAAAATGCACAGTTTTATATATTTTTAAAATCAACGTTAGTTATAAATGAGGAGTGTTTACCTGTCATAATACCCTGTTGATTGATTGTGCTTTTAAAACTTAATTTGTCTTTTAACATGTTATAGGTTTAACCTTGACAAAGGAAAAGATTTTTCCTATGTTCAATATCATAACTTGAATTGATAATTTTCTAAATGCATGACCAAGATAATTTCATACAAAATTATAAATATGAATTTAAGATCATTACGAAAATGAATTTAACATAACCAGATGGAGGAGAGAGAGTCTCTAGGACAAGTTGTACTCTAGCATATTGAACTTTAGTTGTATTGGAATGTCTTCTTCTTTAGGATACTGGATGATTGGGGAGTTTCCATTTATTTCATTCCCCTAGAGACTTCAACCTTACAAATAGGAGACTAAAATGTGAATATGAATCTTTCAGTTCTGGATTCACCACACTTAGACATTTTAATCCTTATGTGAGTAATGAACTGCAATTGTATGAATCATGATTAATTTTTAATCGAGAAGTCTTTCATTGTTAAGTCTACACATATTTTACTCATGTATTGCATACTTGCCATAGATATTGTTGTTTTAATATTTACATAAAATTAAGTATGATCCTAGAGATTGTCATGCTTTTATGAGGAAAAAAATCTCTATAGCCTAATATCAATACAAACTGTTCTGTTAAATCTCTGGCACAATATTCTCACTGTATTAATTTTCTTCACTGCATAATAGCCTTAAATAGCAGTCATTTATTATGCCATGGTTTGTATGAATCAAGAGTTCTGGCATGGCTAACCTAATTCTTCTGCTCAAGATCTTACAGAATAGTAAACCAGATTTAGGCTAGGACTGACACTTCATCTGGGGCTCATGGTTACTTCCAAGCTCACACAGTTATTAAAATAAGTTTTTTCTATGCAGCTAAATAATCTTTGGTTTCTTGCTTGTTAAAAGCCAAGAGAAGGGTTTTTATGGCCTCAGGGAAAGCCTCATGCCTCTTATACGGATTCTACAACTGATGAGGCCAACCTAATACAGAATCAGCCCCCTTAGATTGCTTAGAATCAATTGATTTGGAACTTTAGTTACATCTGCATGACCATTTTTACCTTATAGTATAACACAAGAGTGACACCAAGAAATGTAGATCATGGGAGACAGTATAGATTGTTGCTACCGAACACACACAGATTACTTAAAGACTCATATCCATGAAAGTCATAAAAATAAAATTACAATTTCTTATTCTGTCAGTAATGTGAGATAACATTGGTTAGTGTCCTAATGATTGACTGGATTAAGAAAATTTAGAAATTCTTTAATATATTAATACACCTATTTAATGAATCAACATAGTTTATGTAATTTGATTATACTCATAATTTGTTCCTAGCACATACAGTGTATCTTCTATTTACTATAAATACCTAATACAATAAATAGGAAAACACTGTTGATCTCAAAAACAATTAAGAATGCTGTACTCTATATTTTTTCCATTTTTCATTTCTAGAAGTTAATTAAAATAAATACTGTCTTTTTAGGATTCTCTGCACAAGTAAATAAATAAGAAAGACTAAGTTAAATGAAGTATTATTCATAATGTATTATTTACTTTATTGAACAAAAATATCTAACTCATAATATCACTTAATATTTTTTATGGAAAGTCAACTCATTCATAGGTTAAACAAGTTTTTTTTTTTTTTTGCATTCAGATGAAAGGAGATCAATATAAAATAAGTATTATATTACCCTATCGAGATTTTTGTGTATAGGTCTTTCACATGCTTCATTAAGTTTATTCTTAGGCATTTTATATTTTTTATTACAATTGCAAAACAACTTAATTTTTTTCTGAAATTTCACTCTTAGTATATGAGAATACTGTAGATTTTTGTACATTAATTTTGTATTCTGCAACTTTACTGTATTTGTTTATTGCTTCTAATAGTTTTTTTGGTGGAGTATTAGGATTTACTATATAGAGAATCATATCATTTGCAAAAAGTAACAAATTTACATCTTCATTCCCAATTTGGGTTGAATGTCTTTTATTTATTTCTCTTGTCTGAATGCTCTAGCTAGGAATTCCAATGTGGTACATATATACAATGGAATACTACTCAGCAATAAGAAAAGGTGAAATATTGCCATTTGTGACAACATGGATGGATCCTGAGATTATCATGCTGAGCAAAGTAAGTCAGACAGAAAAAGCTGAGAACCACGTAATTTCACTAATATATGAGATATAAAACTGAAAGCAACAAATGAACAAGATAGAGATTCATACACACAGACCACAGTTTAGTGGTACCAGAGGAAAGAGGGGTGGGGGAGGTATATAAGGGAAAAGGGGGTCATATATTTGATGACAGAAGGAAATTTAACCTTTGGGTGGTGAACAAACAATGCGGTATACATATGACATATTATTGAATTGTACCCTTGAAACCTATATAATTTTTTTAACCAGTGTCACTCCAATCAATGTTTTTAAAAAACAAAAGTGCTCTAGCAGGTTTCAAAATGATTCCTTTTCCTTTCCCCTAGCCAGAATCAAGAGGAAATTTCTCCTGATTTTTACTGTGGGATCATGATTGAGTTCCTAGATATAAGTATCACAAAATTTTAGGGGTCCTCTAGGACTGGGTCCCCTGGAGTTTTTAACACTCGTGATTGTCTTCAGGGAGCTTCCTGCGAGTTGTCAAGTACAGTTCCCACTTTCCTATCCCAGCAACACTCCCATGGCAGTTTTTGCCAGGACGCCCTATTCTTGCCCTGCCTGCTTCCCAGTCTTGAAAGTATTTATTTGCTATGTGTTCTTCCCTCTGGTACAGATGGTCCCTTCCTTGAAATGGTTTGACTTACTATGTTTTGACTTAACAATGGTTGAAAGCAGTACATATTCAGTAACCTGTATTTCAACTATTGGATTTTGATCTTTTCCTGGGCTAGCAATACTCTGTCATGATGCCAGGCAGTGGTGGTGTCCACAGCCCCCAGTCAGCCACAAGATTGTGAGGGAAACTACCGGTGCTCTGTGATGTAAGACTGCATGCATTTTTGATTTGCAATGTTTTCAACTTATGATGGGCTTATCTGGACGTAACTCATTGAAAGCTGAGAAGCATCTGCACATCCAGGAAGACTCAACAATTTCTCAGCTTGTTCAGCTTTTTATATTTTTTAGGATGGTGGATGATTTCCAAGCTACTTACATGTGAAACTGGAAACCATCCTCCCACTTTCAATCAATTATTAACTGCATAGAATGTATTTCCTACCTTCTCTTTCATTTCATTTTGTTTCTCATTTTTTCCATTAACACCTCTATTTCTGTTCCATTGAATTGTGTTGATTCATTTTAAATCTCTGCACATATCTTTTTGTGGGTATTCTATAGATATTTTCTTTGTGGTTACCTTGGTGATCACATATAACATTCTATAGTTATAGCAATCTATTTTAATCTGATAGCAACTTAAGTCATATAAAATACTCTACTCTTTTATTTTTCTGCCCTATCTTCGTAATTGATGTCACCAGTTATACCTTTATGTATTGTCTACACATGAACATATATTTATAATGTTTTCATATGCTTTTATGTTTAAATCATGTAGCAGAATACAAAATAAACTTACAAAGTGAAATTTTAATAATAGTTTTTATGTTAGTTTATGAATTTAACTTTACCGAAAGACTCTATGGCTTTGAGGTACTATCTAGTCTCCTTGCTGTTCAACTTGGAGGAGCTTTTTAACAATTCTTCTAGGTCTAGCGTTCATAAACTCTCTCTGATTTTAATTTTTTGTGTATGTTTTAATTACTCCTTTTGAAGGACAGTTTTGGCCAGATATAGTGTTCTTGGTTGACTGGTTTTGTTTGTTTGTTTAGCACTTTAAATATTTCATCCTATTGTATTCTGACCGACAAGGTTTCTACTAGGAAATTAGCTGATAATCCTATAGGGTATACCTTGTGCATGAGGAGTTGATTGTTTCTTGCTGGTTTCATGATTCTCTTTTTTATTGTCTTTTGACAGTTTTTGTTTGTTTGTTTGTTCTATTTATTCTTATTTTTTTATGGTGACATTGGTCAATAAAATCCAGTAAGTTTCAAGTGTACAATTTAATAGTATGGGGTGTGTGTGTGTGTGTGTGTGTGTGTGTGTGTGTATTGCATTGTGTGTTTACTCTCATTGTTTCTTTCTGTCACCACATATTTGACCCCTTTTACCTCATCTATCTCCATCCTCCCCCCTTCCCCCTCCTCTTTGGTAAACACTAGTTCATGTGCATGAACTTCTGCTTCTTTGTAATGTTTCCTTGCTGCTTTTAAGCTCATATCCCACATATAAGTGATATCATATGGTTTTCAACTTTTTCTGTCTGGCTTATTTTGCTTAGCATGATTATATCAAGGTCCATCCATGTTGCCACAAATGGCAGTATTTCGTCTGTTCTTATGGCTAAGTAATGTTTCATTGTATATACGTACCACAGTTTCTTTATCTAAATCATCTATCATAGGACACTTTGGTTGCTTCCATTTCACTCAGAGTACTCTCCATGGTCTATAACTTCCTGAAAAATTGAGTTTACCCTGCTTAGTTTTTCTTTGACCTGACTTACTATTTCTCTCTCATGATCATTCCATACTTTTCCTACCAGATGCCTTGCTGTACGCAGACCAGCATTTCACACCTTAATGCTTTGGACTGACTGATCCTTTTGCCCAGAGAGCCCTCCACGTAGAGTCAATAGAGCTAATTATTCCCTTTCTTCAATTATATGCTGAAATGTCACCTGGTGTGCAGGTCTGGCTCCTCTCAAAGTGTGAACCTTCAGAACTCCCAAATTACTTTCTCTTGAGGATTTTGTTTTGTGTTTTCAAAGTATTACCCATTTTTAATACATGCTATCATCCAGTATATGTTTGCCTTTCCCTGCTAGAATGTCAGCTTCCCATGATCATACCTTACATATTTTATTCACTGATATATTCAAAGTATCAGGCACAAGGTAGTCAGTCAATACATAGTTGTTAAATAAAAGCGGTCATATAAGTCAAGGTATAAAATAGCTTTCCTTAATTTTGAAACATGCTTATATTTGTTTTTTTATTTGATTTTAAGAGGAAATAAATGAAAAAAAATTGTAGAGAGAGTTAAATTTCAGGATAATTGGAGAGAACACTGAATTGGGGGAAATTGAGACAACTGGAGATAAACAAGGAGAATTATGGAAGAAATCATAAAGTAAAGAAAAGTAACAAAGACACCCAAAGAATGTGACATGTGAAAACCAAGGATGAGTTTTATTCAGAGTTCCAAATGGTGTGATAAATTTTGGTTTACTCAGAAGGACACAGAAATAAAAACTCGTGATCTGTAAGTAGTTCTCCAGAGCTGCCTTCATGGCTTTGTTCCTTAGGGTATAGGTAATGGGGTACTATATAGAACAGAGACACCAGCAGTCCAAAGCAGAGGGAATATCTGTGGCAGGCTTCAAGTAGACCACTCTAGCAGCACCAAGAAAAGAAGCAACAACAACCAGGAGAGGAAATTAATACAAACACTGAGTATAATGATCAAACAGAGAAAAAAGTAAGTTGAAAGGAGATTTACAGGCACACTTTGCTCTATTGCTGTGGTCAGTATCTCTGAACCACCATCCTGTACAGTACCCAAGGGAGAGTTATTTTTCTTTATCTCATCTCTGCCCTCCAGCCAATCCTTATAAACACACCTAACATTAACCCTCATGGATTTTTGAAAACTCCAACTTACACATATGTTGATCATTAGAAAGTAACTTTAAAAAAAAATTGACGAATTTTGGATGAGTTGCAAACTGCCTCTTCTCATGGCTTTACTTTTCTTTCCTTTTCCTTTCCTTTTTCTTTCCTTTTTTTCTATTCTTTTGCCTTTTCTTTTGTTTTCTTATAATGATCATTTCCAGTACCACTTTCTTTGATATTTGGGAAAAAAATATGGGATTGTAAATGGCCATATGTAATAATATTAAGCCAAATGTCTAAAAGGAGAGTGCTACATTAAAAAAAAAAAAGTGTCACATAAGCTGGTAAACTTATTTTCTCTTCAATGAACAATGTACAAAGATAAGAAACCTAAACTTTATTTGGGTTTCTCTCTCTTATAATCTTTGTGACCAAAATGATTAGATAATTAAGACAGATATAAGAATAGGAGTTTAAATTAGCTGTAAAAACAGGCTTCTTGGAGCCCAGGTCAGGGCACAGTGGAACATAGTACTGATTAGCCCCAGTAGATCACATGAGGATAGAATGAGATGTGCTTCAGTTACTCTTGGCTTAGGGATCGTAGCTACAACACTGGACATGTTTTCCCTTCTGGTCTCTAGAAGCCCAATTATCAACACAGAAACCTTCAGTATGTCAATTTAGTAATGTTCTTTTAGTGGTTATTATAATTGACTACATCTCTTTGTTCTCATTTTAGTTGAAATTACCAAGGAAAAATATTTTTAAACTTAGAAAATAAAATAAGCATCTATAGCAAAATGAAGAACCCCTTAAAAATTGCAAAACTTAAAATAATTGTAAGTATCAGAACTAAGAACACATATTTATATCAATAATGATTTATGGATTACATTTAACCAGAAAAATCAATATGCAAAAAATGAAAACCTCTCCATATTCTGTGTCAAACAGATATACCTAAATAAGAATGATTCAGACAGATGAAAATAAAAGACGGGGAAAGTAGCTTGAAATCATGTAGTCAGTACCTTATCTATATCAGAATGTAAGCTTACATATCTGATGGTTTATATATCTATCTTTCTGTCTGTATCTGTCTATGCATGTACACATGTGTGTATGTATGATATGTGTATCTATCTTCTATCTCTATCTATCTATCTATCTATCTATCTATCTATCTATCTATCTACCTATCATCTATTCATCAATCCATCTATTACTGTCAAATTCTACATAATAGTAAGACATGGAGCCATGCACAAACCACTGCTGATTGCTTCTGAAACTAACACAGACATTCCTTGGTTAACTATTGTTTCCTTGCTCTAATTGTACAGATGGGGTCAACTAATTCAGTGCACACACTTGAGAAATCTAAATATAATCTATAAAAGAGCCAGTTGCAATCTTACGAACTACACGAACCTCACCAAAAGCTATGGCAGGGTTGTAGGGGACAGCACAGAGCATGGAAAGTGAATATCTTACCTTCCTAGATAAAATGAGCCCTCTGGAGGTGAGGCACCCTCTGCTCAAGGCTGTGTGTCTTAATGCAAGATGACCTGCCTCCTCGAAGAGACGTACTTTATCTGAGTTACAGAATTCACAGTGTAAGACTGAGTATGCCCAAGTACAGTCAAATTCACAGGGCAGCCAAGATGAGCACAGTCTCAGCCACACTGCTCCTGAAAATGCGGCTGCGGGGCCAAACAGGGCACATCTCCAATACGCCATGGTGCCACACTGTCTGGCCTCCAGCAGTGTCACCATGAAGCTTGCTGGGGTCTCACTTCTAGTAGTTTATACCTTTTACATCATCTTCATATGCAAAAGAACAAAACAACAAAATTATTTTTTTCTATAATGATCTATATAAATGTGAGTTTTGCAATGAGGAAAATATGTAGTGATGTACAAAAATGTCTAAATATATTTATTATATCACTACATTCTTGATCATATATTGTATGAATTTTAAATTTATTGTTACTTTCTCTTGTTCCACGATTGAAAAGTGGATGTATTTTATATATCTTTATGACATAATTTAAGATTAATTATAAAGATGTATTTTCTAAGGCATTTTCACTAGTGGTTGGAGTTCAAGTCCTTTATAGACATTTTTTGAATGTCACTTATAGTGAGACTGGTATACAATATATGTGACACTTGAGTCAGTAATTATATTTTATGCTGACACTTGAGTCAGTAATTATAATTTTGCTTGTAATACACAATTTATATCACACTATGATTGTAAAGAAATTATTTCATTCTTTAAACTAGCCCCCAAATTTTATTCTTTCTATCTATTCTACAAAAAATGTTACTAGATTAGGAAATATGATTCTGGAAATTCTTCATGCCATCCTAGCTAGAGATGAAATCGCAGGTTTCCTGGAATATAAACTCTCTGAAGGCAGAATTGTGTCAGTTTTGTATTCTCAGTTTCTAATCAGCTCCAGTTGTTGGTTCTCAAAAAATAAATGTTGAGTTTTTTCCCTGCCACTGTCTGTCCCTGACCAAGAGCTCTTGTTTACCATTATTAAAGAAAAAGACACTGAACCTGTGTCCACTTTTTCTGAAAAAAATAAAACTCTTTAAAACAATATCAATCACTACCAAAAAGGCAAAAATATCAGCTTCATAAGCATTTAAGAAACATATAACTACAATAAATTTTTTCCATTTTTATTTATTTTTTAAATATTTTTTATTTTTAAATTTGAGTTGCCATACAATATTTCATTAGTTTCAGATGTACAACATAGTGATTAGACATTTATACAACTTAAAAAGTGATCACTCTGATAAATCTAGTACCCATCTGATACCATACATATTTATTACAATATTATTGACTATATTCTTTATGCTATACTTTAAATCCCCATGCATTGCAGCATTATTTGCAATAGCCAAGATATGGAGGCAACATGGGTATCCATCAATGGATGAATGGGTAAAGGAGATGTGGTACATATATACAATGGTATATTATTCAGCCATAAAAAATAAAATAAAATAAAATCTTGCCATTTGCAGCAACATGGATAGACCTAGAGGGTATTGTGTTGAGTGGAGTAAGTTAGACAGAGAAAGAAAAATGCTATATTATTTTACTATACATGGAATCTAAAGAACATAATAAATGAGCAAACAAAACTGAAACAAACTTATAGATACAGAGACCATTTTAATAGTTGCCAGATGGGAGAGGATTTGGAGGATGAAAAAGGGGAGGGATTACAAAGTACAAATTGGTAGTTACAATCAATTTTAATGAAACTGGAGCATAAAACATTATTTTTTCCAAATTAGCATAACATTAATATATTTTTGATGTTACCATTCAAGTTCATACTGTCTCTCTTGAATTTTTAAAGCTTGAGATCCTCCCACTAGCATTTTAATGATTTCCCTATAGCTATATTTTGTGTACTTATTATTAATTTATCAGATATTTTACATATTTTTGTTCATTATAAAATTGAGTATTTTGAAAATAAATCTAAATAGTTTTATTTATACATGGAAATATCGATTAGGTCTATTCATTTGTACTTAGACTATTGAGTTCATACATTTTTGTTATCTTTTTCAGCTTTTTATCCTGTGCTTTCCAGTAAAAACCAATTTCTCACACAAAAGATTATGGTGTTCTCTTCTTTCCAATGTTCATACCACCTAAAACTTTCTCATGACTAGTTAGTTGTCTTGGAAGCCATGGCTCGTAAGGCGTGCTGATAACTAGCATATGGAGACACCATAGTCATGGGTTCTGGGGCTAGAGGCCTGGGGTGTGAGGCTGTCATCAGATAATTGAATGGCATTGGCCTTTCTGTGAAATGTCTGGCATGCCTCAGTGTCTTTATCTGAAATATAGAGTAACAAAATGTGTCTCACTTTACAACACATTTTTACACTGATCTCAAAATTTTAAATTGCCTTATTTGGTAAGACTCATAATTTATTTATTACTGTTGACTTCATTAAGCCAATCTGTTTCTGAGTTTGGGTTCAATATATGGAAATGTCTGCTTTAAGTGTGAAGTAAATTAAACATGCGTTTATCTGTTTTGAGGTGGTACGTTGACTAGTGGTTGCCTAGTGATTAAGTAAAGCAATGAATCAATGAATCATTTCATCATAGTATTTTCTGATTTTATTTAAATTTGGGTTTTGAATTTTATCAAATATTGTTTTATAAAATGAAGAAAAATGTAAATCTTTTGCATAGTTTCTTTTCAGTGCTGATTTTTCCTTGACTTAATCCACTATGCATTAGTACCTCTCCTGCTCATCATTGTCATCTACTCCACATTCTGGTTGGTTTCAGCAGGTGTGACTTTACTTGACCTGGAGGAAGTATGCCTCTAACATAGAGCAGGATCCCTGGGGCTTCTCTATGAAAGCCAATCCACTGCCTTCCAGAACCCAGTCCCTGCGGGCTCCCAACAAAGATTCTCCACATTTTTTTTAAAAGTCAGTCAACTGCTTGGTGTGCTTCTAGAATACATTTACTCTGGGGAGCCCTCTCATTTTATTTATTTATTTACTTATTTATTTACTTACTTAATTAATTATTTTTAGCTTAAGTATAGTCAGTAGACAGTATTATAGTAGTTTCAGGGCAGTGATCTGATCTTTCCATACATTACAATGTGTTCACCACTCTAAGTCTAGTGATCATCTGTCATCAAGCAAACTATCACCATATTAGAAGATTCTCTTCCTGATATATTATACACCAGACTTTTTCTATCACTGGATTCCCCCTAAATCAGGCCATATTTTCTTGTGAAAAGCAAAAGCAAACCAAATTATTGCTTTTTCATTATTATTTAATACTTATCAAGGAACTTGATGTCTCTTTGCCAAGTATTATTGCTCTTATACTTCTCAGATTTTTACCCACTAAATAAGCTGAATTTATTTGCATAAAGTTTAGGTAACTACATTTTAGCTTATGAATATTTTTGTGAAAAAAACATCAAAACACATGTGAGTATAGTGATTGGACTGCTCTATTAGTAATTAAGTTTTGTATATATTTTGTGAAAGCAACAAGTAAACATGATAACTTAGCTTACACAGTCTGCTTAGATTTTTATCATTTTAATGCAGTTTGGGACAGAAAAAGAAAGAAGCTCATGATACAAGGCCCCAAACTGGCTCCCTGCACTGATTTTGTTCTGTGTCACAAAGGGAAAGTGGGGAACTCTGTAGGGGTCAAACATTCAGACAGGTGTGCATGGGTGGGTGTAAGGAGATTAGACTGGACATATACACGAGCATTGGAAGAAGCACATGTAAAATGAACTCCAATCCACCATCTGCGACGAGCACTCCAGGAAGCTAAGCAACCTCTCTAGTAATTTTCCTCAGGCCTTGATTAAAACTTGTCAGTGTTCCTAATTTTTGTCCCTACTTCCAACTTAGGGCCAGAGAAAGCCAAATATATACCCCGAATCAATCATATAGGCTGTCCCCTTTTTAGTTAGCCTGCTCAACTTTTACATGACAGCAACCTTCACTGAGGGTGTTCCTAAAATTTTCCTGCCTTTTCACTGTAGAGATTCCCCACCCTCTGCTTACCTTGCCTTCTCTGACTAGGATGACACCCCTGCTATAGCAAGCCCTCGATAAACAATCTTTAATTGTTCTTCTTGTCTATGGCCATGCTACCCTGAACAAACCTGATCCCATCTGATCTTGGAAGCTAAGCAGGGTTAGGCCTGGTAAGTACTTGGATGGGAGACCACCTAGGAAGACCAGGTGCTATAGGTGTAGAAAAATAATAATAATAAGAGATTATAAACTGACAAAGTCCTTGCAATCTGTGAGGTCAACCAAGAGTTGCCTCACTTAAAATAAAAATTAAAAAAATAATAATAATAATTGTTCTTCTTTGGGTGGTCTTTATTTCCATAATTATCCTAGAAGTACCACTAAGATTTGTTTGACATCCTTGGTGAAGTTAAGCCAAGACTTTTCATACTCGACACTTTTTTCTGTCTTTTGTATTACTCTTTTGTATCATGCTATCTGAAAGAGTTGTTTGTCATAAAAAAGTGAATCACAGAATAGAAAACAGGAAGGCCTTATGAGTCCATTTTTGGAGGTGCCTTCACAGATTGTATGTGGTTCTCACTGCACTGGCATCATTTGGACAAACTCTGCTGTGGGTCACCAATAAAACTCTCTAAATGAGAGTCTCCTGTGGGTCACCAATAAAACTCTCTAAATGAGAGTCTCCTTGCATTTAAAACTTTCTTACTGAAAACTTGCCTTCGAACCATAGCATTCTCTTTGATTTTCTGCTTTCTAGGACACAGCTTTTCAAGTCTGCATTTGAAGCATAAAACCATGTGAAGTTAAGCCAAGACTTTTCATACTCGACACTTTTTTCTGTCTTTTGTATTACTCTTTTGTATCATGCTATCTGAAAGAGTTGTTTGTCATAAAAAAGTGAATCACAGAATAGAAAACAGGAAGGCCTTATGAGTCCATTTTTGGAGGTGCCTTCACAGATTGTATGTGGTTCTCACTGCACTGGCATCATTTGGACAAACTCTCCTGTGGGTCACCAATAAAACTCTCTAAATGAGAGTCTCCTTGCATTTAAAACTTTCTTACTGAAAACTTGCCTTCGAACCATAGCATTCTCTTTGATTTTCTGCTTTCTAGGACACAGCTTTTCAAGTCTGCATTTGAAGCATAAAACCAGCAGATTGAGAGCCTAAATCATAAGATACACAAGCATTATGTTCTCACAAATTTTTATCAGTTGTCATAGGGTTGTCTAGTACTAAACTTCTTCTCTTCCAGGAACAAACAAAAGAACAAAGAAAAACTCCTGTTCCTTACATGTACTCTCAGTACCAATCCATTTCCTATGCTTATTTCTAAATCATATGACTTCACTAGGATAATGTGAACCTTCAGAGTCCATTTTATGTAACATTCGACTTTAACAAAATTGTTTAAAATAGATTTAAAAATTGAGAAGAACCTTAGGAGAAAAGGAAATAAGATTTCTTGGGACCAATGGGTAGTGTTTTTATTGCTATTCAGAGGTTTCCAAATAAAACTGAATCAAAATTGTTTTCTTAAGAGATTTTTTGACCAAAGCTAATTGGATAATCCATAAAATTAAACAGCACATTAGATTCATTTTTCTAAAATTTCCTACTAAGTTGCCTCTCTCCTTGTCCTCTAGTTGCATCCTTATATTTATGATCTTCTCCCTTATGATCTTTTTTCTCCTAAACCTCCCTCTTCCATTTGTCCAGACCTGATACATTTCCAAACAACTCTTCTAAACTCATAAATACCAGTTAACTCTAAAGTTAACACCCCTCCATAAGGCAAGTATGTAAACAATATAGAATACAAACCTTCGGCCACAGCTGAAGTGAGAACTAAGATTTTTCCTAAAACCAAATAAGATCAAACATATTCAAAGAAGAGTTTGGAATTCATTAGGGTACATATGACCAGGTTTTCCTAACCTAAACAAATTTGTACACATGTTGGTGATAAATTTAGATGTTAAGCCCTAGGTGAGAAAATCTGGTCAGGGTTTTGCAGAGATGAACCTACTCGATCCCTCTTTCACAATAAATGTGAGGATCAAAAAGGAGCCAGAAAAGTAGGTCAGTGCATCCTGGAAACTAGACCTGAAACAGTTCCCATACAATTCAATGTGACCAAGATTCAAGTGTGTGAGCAAATCAGAAAAAAAGATAAAACTATAGATTTTCAGGATAGACTAGAGAATGACTTCCAGCAGCATCCAGGAGTTCGAGAAGATAATGACATACAAAAAGAAAAACAGAAAACCTTTAATCTCTTTTAGTTAATGAAATGAAACCCAACATTGGAGACTTGGCAGAACATTCTGAAAAAGATTTTGAATAAAAATCAGATAAAATTGTATGTAAATTGTGTCCTGTAAATCAAACATCTAGTGGACCATTTTCCACACAATCACCTATGACAAGGACATGTGCAGCTACTGTAAACATAAGAGACATTGAAACAAAAAAAAAAGATAGTTTCAGCTCATGAAAGAAAGACAAAATCTTTCAATTCATGTCAACAAGTGTGCTTCAAAGTAGGAAAAAGTGTCGAACACCTGACATCTCCTTAACACTCAAGGTGAATTAAATACAAATGTGACTTGTCCACCCCACCAATTCCTGGCAGGAATGGGTGCTGCTCTGTCTACATTACACCTGCCAACTTTGCTCAAACCCTTCCTCAGAGTAAATACACCATATAGTTTGTAGATATTTCAAATAACCCACAGATTTTGATTACCTCCCAGTCCCTAACTGTAATCCTTGGGCCTTGGACTGAAAAAAATTATTTCTGCTTTGTGATACAAACCCTGCAAATTTAAAGGTAGAGATTGAAATTGCAGATCAATTATAATACCAATGTGCACCAGAGGGAATATTATTTGAGGTG
The DNA here is from genome assembly GCF_000325575.1 of Pteropus alecto. Lineage (NCBI taxonomy): Eukaryota > Metazoa > Chordata > Mammalia > Chiroptera > Pteropodidae > Pteropus > Pteropus alecto. Next base: position 18,363,405 of record NW_006443124.1, read on the forward strand.
CCAGAGGACTCGTTTATTTATAATCAAGTCGTATCTGCTCAAGATATACCCTTTGAATTATATTTGATTCATAGTCCAGACAAAGCTTTGACACAGTATCTGACAGTCTATGAGCTATAATTTCTATTTTTTAATTAATTAATTAATTTTTTTATGGTGATGTTGGTTAATAAAATCCAGTAAGTTTCATCTGAACATTTTAACAGTAAGATATATATATATAAAATTTACATTGTGCGTTCACCTCCCATAGTTAGATTTCTTTCTGTCACAACATGTTTGACCCCTTTTACCTCATCTTCCTCCCGCCTCATCCTTACGCTTTGGTAACCACTAGTCTATTGTCCATAAGTCTCTATTTGTTTGTCTTGTTCATTTGTTGCTTTTGGGTTTATATCCCACATATAAGTGATATCATGTGATTTTCAACTTTTTCCGTCTGGCTTATTTTGCTTAGCATGATTATCTCAAGGTCCATCCATGTTGTCGCAAATGGCAGTATTTCATCTGTTCTTATGGCTAAGTAATATTTCATTGTATATATGTACCACAGCTTCTTTATCCAATAATAATCATAGGAAATTTGGTTGCTTCCATGTCATGGCCACTGTGAATAATGCTGCTATGAACATCGGTGTGCAAATATCTTTTCAGATATGAGTTTTCAAGTCTTTGGGGTAAATACTCAGTAGAGGGATTGCTGGATCATATGGTAGATCAATTCTTAGTTTTTTGAAGAACCTCCATGCTGTTTTTCATAGTGGCTATATCAATATGCAGTCCCACCATCAGCGTATGAGGGTTCCTTTTTCTCCACATTCTCTCCAACATTTGTTATTACTTACTTGTCCTGTTGATTATAGCTATTCTAACAGCTGTGAGATGGTATCTCGTTGTTTTGATTTGCATTTTGCTAAAAACTAGAGATGATGAGCATCTATTCATATGTTTGTTGGTCATTTGTATGTCTTCTTGGGAAAAGTGTCTGTTCAGGTCCTCTGACCATTTTTTGATTGGATCATTTGTTTCTTTGTTGAGTTATATGAGGTCTTTGTATATTTTGGACAGTAGGCCCTATTCAGAGGTGTCGCTTGCAAATATATTTTCCCATTCAGATGTTGTCTCTTTACCTTGTTGACAATCTCTTTTGCTGTGCAGAAGCATTATCGTTTGATGTTGTCCCATTCCTTTATTTTTCTTTAACCTTCCTTGACTTTGAGGTCAAATTCATAAAATGCTCTTTAAGTCCAAAGACCTTGATTTTAGTTCCTGTGTTTTCTTCGTGTATTTTATTGTTTCAGGTTTTATATTCAGGTCCTTAATCCATTTTGAGTTAATTCTTGAAGCGTTGTAATTTTGAAACAACAGTCTAGTTTCATTCTTTTGCAGGTGGCTTTTCAGTTTATCTAGCACCATTATTGAAGAAGCTTTCCTTTCTCCACTGTATGTTTTTTGGATTTTTTTGTCAAAAACTATTTGTCCACATAAACATGGGTTTACCTCTGGACTCTTGATTCTGTTCCACTGGTCTGTGTTTCTGTTTTTCTGCCAATACCATGCCTTTTTTTTTAATTTATGTATTTTAATTAGTTTCAAGTATACAGTTCATTGTTTAGACATCTATACATTTCATAAAACGATCCCTTAACCCTCCACCTAGCCAATGTATTAATGCTAACTGCATTCCCTATGCCATGCTCCTCATCCCTGTGACCAACTATCAGCTACTAATTTATACTTTTTAACATTTCACCCAATTCTCCCAGCCCTCCAAAACCCCCTCCGCTCTGTCCATCACCAAATTGTCCACTATATTTGTGAGTCTGTTTTTGATTAGTTGGTTTTTTTATTCCTTAGATTCTGCATATAAATGAAATCATATAATGTTTATCATTCTCTGTCTGATTTAAATACCTTCTAGGTCCATCAAAGCAATGTCTTTTTCCATTCACTTCCTTTTAGTCTGTGTGTGTCTGTTAATCTGAAGTTTTTTATATTTTTTCTTCTTAAAGAAGTCCCTCCAACATTTCCTGTAATATTGGCTTGGTGGTGATAAATTCCTTTAGCTTATTTTTGTCTGGGAAGCTCTAAAGAGCTTCTGTCCTTCAACTCTAAATGGTAGCTTTGCTAGATAAATTATTCTTGGTTGTAGATCCTGGGTCTTCATTCTGTCAAATATTGTTTGCCAAACCCTTCTGCCCTGCATACTTTCTTTTGAGAAATCAGCTGCCAGTCTTATGTGTGTTCCCTTATAAGTAACTATCTGTATTTTTCTTGCTGCTTTTAATATTCTTTCTTTGTATTTAACCTTTGTCATTTTAATTATGATGTGTCTTGGTGGGGGCTTCTTTAGATCCCTGATTTTTGAAATTCTCTGAGCTTCCTGGGGTTTATGCCCATTTTCTTCATCAAGTTAGGAAAGTTTTCTATCATTATTTCTTTAAACAGCTGTTCAACATCTTGATTTTCTTAAGTTACACCAGTCGGATGGATATTTGGATCCTTAATAGTGTCACGTATGCTCCTTAAATTATTTTTATAGTCTTAGCATCTCATCTCTTGCCATTCTGATTGTGTTTACTTTGGCTTTCCCATTCTCTAGATAGGGCATTTGATCCTTTTCTTTATTCACTTTGTTTATTCCTTTGTTTATTCCATTTAATATACTTCTCATCTCAGATCATGTGTTCTTCATATCAGACTGGTTCCCTTTTATAATTTCCATTTCCATTTTTATGTTTTTCGTCTCTTGCTGAATTTATCTACACTTCCCAAAAGTTCATTGAACATCCAGTATTTGAACTCTACATCTGTTAGATTACTTAACTCCATTATATCTGGACCTCTGTTTTGTTCTCTCCTATGTTTTCTGATTCTTTGTCTTCTCATTTTGGCTACCTTTCTGTACCTGTTTCTATGTACTAAGCAGAGCTTCTAAGTCTCCCAGTCTTATTAGTGTGGATTTGTGAAGTAGGTGTCCAGTAGCACAGTCCTGAGAGGGGTTCAGCTGCAGGCCAAACTTATCCCAAGCCTCTACCCCTCCAGGGCCACGTGTTAAGACTCAACAAGCAATCCACAGATGTTGTGCTTATAGTTGCCTCAAAAGTCCACACCAGAAACCGAGGACGGCTGCTTCCAGTGTGAGTCTATGCGCTGCTCAGCAAGGAGCACCTAACTTGCTGAGGATATATCCGGGTGTGGCTTGGGTGGGGCCGCAAGTTGGGGTAGGCGGGGTTTCAGTGAATCCTCTAGGCAGAGAGATCTCTGTTATCCAGTTTGATGACATTACGGCTATGGTAGCACTGTGTCTGGTCCACTGGAAGGCGGGTGGGCTCAATAGGGAACAATGGATACCACCAGCACTTCTGTACAGAACGAATCTCCCCTTGGCCCTCACTCCGATAATGTCTCCTTGTAAGTCCCTGGTGCCCTCTGCATACAACTGAATTGGCACTGGTGCTCAGAACAAGCAGGTCCGTCACCGCAAAAATCCACTCGCAGATGTAGCCCCTTTAAGAGGCTTCTGCTGCTGCCCCTGTTGCAGCCTCCATCTCTGCCGCTCGAGACTGGGCGGCCCTGTGTCCTTGCCTCACCCTATCTTCTGCCGCTGCAGGGTGATTTCTTGTATTTGTTCCTAGTTGTATGGCTTACTCATTTAGATTCCAAGTAATTTTTTCTTGCTGCTGCTCCTTGTTTCTGTCACAACTTTGATTTAGTCACCAGAGGGATGAACAGAGCCTCTATCATCTACGCCATTTCTTTCCCTCCGGTACCATGCCGATGTGATTATGGTCACTTTATAGTATAATTTGTAGACAGGCAGAGTGATGCCTCCAGGCTCCTTTTGTTTTCCTCAAGATGACTGGAGATTCAAGGTCTTTTGTACTTCCACATAAATCTGATTATATAGATTGCATTAAATCTGTATAATCTTTAGATAATAAGGTCATTTTAATTATGCCAATTCTTCCAATCCAAGAACATAAACTATCTTTCTATTTCTTTGTATCTTCTTTGATTTCTTTTAATAGAGTCTTGTAGTTTTCATTATATAGGTCCTTCACGTTTCCTTAAATTTATTCCTAGGTATTTTATTCTTTTTGTTGCAATTGCAAAAAAATTATTTTTTTCCACTTCTTTTTCTGACACTTCATTATTAGAGTATAAAAATGCTATGGATTTTTGAACATTGATTTTGTATCCAGAAAATTTTCTATATTTGCTTAGTGTTTCTAGTAGTGTTCTTGTGGAATCTTTAGTGGTTTCTATATAGAGAATCATGTCATCCACTAATAGTGACAGTTTGACTTCTTCTTTTTCTATTTGGATGCCTTTTATATCTTTCTCTTGCCTGATTGCACTCGCTAGGGCCTCCAATTTTATATTTAATAACAGTGGTGATAGTGGACAGCCTTGCCTTGTTTCTGATCTTAGAGGGAAAGTTTTTAGATTTTCACCATTAAGTATAATGTAATGTTGAGCGTTTGTCATAGATGGCTTTTGTTACATTAAGGTATTTTCCTTCTATACCAATTTCATTAAGTGTTTTGATCATAAATGGATGCTGTATCTTGTCTAAGGCTTTTTCTCGTTCTATTTTTTACTTTGTTTATGTGGTGTATCACATTAATCAATTCGCATATGTTGAACCATCCCTGTGCCCCTGGGGTGAAGCCTACTTGATTGTGGTGTATAATCTTTTTAATATGTTGCTGTATTTGGTTTGCTAGTATCTTATTTAGGATTTTTGCATGTGTGTTCATGAGAGATATTGGTCCGTAGTTTTCTTATTTTGTGCGTTATCTTTACCAGGTTTTGGTATCGGAGTAATATTGGCTTCATAAAATGAGTTAGGTAGTATTGCCTCCTCTTTAAATTTTTGGAAGAGCTTGAGGAGAATAGGTATTAAATCTTCTTTGAATGTTTGGTAGAATTCACTAGTGAAGCCATCTGGTCCTGGATATTTACTTTTTGGAATTTTTTTATGATCATTTCAATTTTCATACTCTGATCAGTCAATTTAGATTTTCCAGTTCTTTTTAATTCAGTGTAGGAAGGTTGTATCTTTCTAAGAACTTGTCCATTTATTCTAGGTTATTAAATTTGGCGTCATATATTTTTTTCATAGTATTATTGCTTGATCCTTCATATTTCTTCAGTGCCTTTTGTAATTTCCCCTCTTCCATCCAAATTTTGTTTATTTGTGTTCTTTCTCTTTTTTCCTTAGTGAGTCTAGCCAGGGGTTTGTCAATTTTATTAACCTTCTCAAAGAAGCAGCTCTTTTTTGCATTTATTTTTTCTATTGTGTTTTTTTTTTTTGTTTTCAATTCATTTTTTTCTGCTTTAATTTTGATTATTTCTTTCCTTCTCCCAATTTTAGGCTTCATTTGTTCTTCCTTTTCTAGATTTTTAAAGACGAAGCATTAAGTTGTTTATTTGAGCTCGTTCTTATTTTTTGAGAAAGGCCTTGGATGTCATAAACTTTTCTTTTATTACCACTTTTGCCATGTCTCAAAAGTTTTGATATGTTGTGCAATTATTATCATTTTTTTCTATATATCTCTTAATCTCTCTTTTTACTTCTTCTCTGACCTTCAGTAGTATGTTGTTTAATATCTATGTATTTGTGGTTCTTTCTGCTTTCTTTTTACAGTTGATCTCCAGCTTCAAAGCATTATGATAGAAGAATATGGTTGGTATAATTTCAGCCCCTCTTATATTTGTTGAGGCTATCTCTGTGTCCCAGAATGTGGTCAATTCTTGAGAATGTTTCATGTGCATTAGAGAAGAATGTATAAGCAGCTTTTTTTGGAATGAAAAGCTCTGTAGATGTCAATGATGTCCAGTTAGTCTAATATGTCATTTAAGGTTTTATTTCCTTATTAATTTTCTGTTTGGATGATCTGTCCATATCTGACAGTGGTGTATTTAGGTCCCCTCTTACAATAGTGTTTTGGTCTATTTCTCCCTTTAGTTCTGTTAGTAATTTCTTTATATATTTTGGGGCTTCCTGACTGGGAGCATAGATATTAATAGATGTTATGTCTTCTTGGTGCATGATTCCCTTTATCATCATTCAGTCTCCCTTTGTATATTTCTTTGCCTTTTTTATTTTGAAGTCTATTTTGTCTGATATCAGTACCACTACTCCA
>NW_006443124.1:18369752-18372611 GCF_000325575.1 Pteropus alecto
ATTAGTGAGTTCAGTCCATTTACATTTAGGGTGATTATTGAAATATGAGGTCTTCTTATAGCCATTTTATCTTTTGGTTTCTTGTAGCTCGGTGTTTCCATTGCTTCTTTGTCCTTGTGTTTCTGTGTTCTTTATTTTGGTTGGCTTTTGTGGGTTTTGCCTCTCATTCTTCTTGTTTTATGTTATATAATTCAGTTCTGACTCTATGGTGTGTGGTTACCATTACAAATACGAAAAAGGTAGTTATACATATATAGTCATCCATTTTCTTCTGTGTGTGCCTTATCTTCATTTCTCTTTGCGAATTTAGATGTTTGAATTCTCCCCTTTTCAGTCATTGTTGTCTCAATTTGTTCCTTTATATGCTGAATGTTTATTCCTATCTTGCTATAGCAAAACTCTTCTTATTTAACTTATAATGCCCTGTTCTTAGTAAGGATTGCACTCTTTTGCTTTTATATGCCTGCTATTCACTTTATTCTTAATTATGTTTTTTTTTTTTTCATTTTGTTTTAGGTGAGCTGACTGCTTTCTGTATTTCCTGTAATGCAGACCTCATAGTGGAGAATTCCCTCAATTTTTGTATGTCTGGAAAGGTCTTTATTTCTCCTTCATATCTAAAGGAGAGCTTAGCTGGATACATTATTCTTGGCTGGTAGTTCCTTTCATCTAATAGTGTGAATATTTGATTCCACTCCTTTCTTGCTTGTAAGGTTTCTACTGAGAAGTCCGTTGATAATCTTATGGGTTTTCCTTTATAGGTTACCGTCTTCTTTTCTCTGACTTCCCTGAGAATTCTTTCTTTGCCATTGGTTTTTGATAATTTTAATACGATGTGTCTTGGAGAAGGCCTTTTTGGGTTGAGATAATTGGGTGTTCTATTGACTTCTCGAATTCCAAGCTTCAGCCCATTCCTTCTATTTGGGAAATTCTTGTCAACTAATTGTCTGAAAATGCTTTCTAATCCCTGCTCCTTTTTTTTCCCCTTCAAGAATGCCCATTATTCTTATGTTCCCTCTTCTGGTCATACGAGCTAGTTCTTATATTTCTCTTTCATTATTTTTCATTCTTCGGTTTTTCTCTTCTTCCTTTTGATTTATTTCTACATTTCTGTCTTCAATATCACTGATCCTTTTTTTCATTTGGTTGAATCTATTTCTCAACCTTGATATTTCGTTCTTCATCTCTTTCAATGTTTTCTTCATCTCCCTAATCTCTAGTTGGTTCTTTTTGAGAGTTTCAATCTCCTTGCTAAAGAACTCACTCTGCTCTCATTATTTTTTCAGTTCCTGAAATTGTTAATATGAATTGTTTTGGATCTCACTGAGTTGTTTCAGAGGTACCATCCTATGTCATTCAAGTTGCATATTTCTATGTTTGTAAGCTTATTTTCTGAAAATTTTTTATTTCTTTCTGAGCTGCCTTATCACCTTGGTTGTTCATGGTGTTTAATGGACTTTTTCTCCACCTGAGAATTAATGGAAGTGTATTCTGCTTTTATTTTGTACAAAACGACGTTTTATTATATAAAGGTCTCTCTTTAGCCTGTTGCAAAGAAAGCGTTTTTCTTTTGGTTTTCACTAGGTGGCGTCTAAGTCTCTTGGATCCCTGCTTTATGTAAAGTATTAATGATTCTTTTTTTTTATCCTTATAGATATTCAATTATGCTTACTATCCTCAGTCTCAGTTCCTGTCAGTGTTACCTATAGTTTCAGTAGTGTTTGCTCAGATTTTCCTAGGGTTCTGGGATGTTTGGTCTCAGAGGATATGGGGGGCTACCCTCTAGGTTGGGGTATGGGTGCTATGGCTCAGCCTCAGGTTTTGCAACTGCGACTAATAATAACCAACTGTTGTTTCTCTGCCGTCCCTGCTTCTCTGCCACTCCCACTTCTTTGCTTTCTGCCTTGAGCCCTGGGCACTGCCGCTGGCCACATGGAACTCACAGCTTTGTCAGGCAGGGCTGTTCAGGGAACCCACTGCACCTTCACCTCTCCCCCTCCTCCTGCAGGGAGCTCTGGCTGGGAGAGACAGGTTCTTTGTTTCTTCTAGTCTACTGCCCTACTCCTGAGGCCTGACTCCTGAAGTTTTGACCTGTGGTAGTTCTTATATGCAGATCCCATGCTCAGACGTGCAGGTGTACAGGTTTGGTGTTTTGTTGTTGTTGTTGTTGCTGCTGTTGAGTTTTAGATGTTCAGCTTATTGTTGTTTTAAGGGGAGAGATTTGGGGATAACTCTCATTCAGTCATGTTTCTGAGTCTCTCCAAAATGTCCTATATGGGCTATAATTTCTAATAAAATATGTAAAATATTTAGAGCAAAACCAATAAAATTTTACATAGATCCAACCAAACCGTTACCCATAATTCCCCAATATCATTTAAAGTCAAAAGTAAAGAAAGGGTTAAAAAATTTAGTTAAAATATTGCATCCAAAAGTATTAAATCTCACATCGATTGAACCTTTAAATACTCCTAGCTGTTCATAAAGAAACCAAAATAATGGATGAGGAAGCTCAACAAAATAATGGATGAGGAAGCTCCAACCCCTATTCCCTGTGGAAACACTAAACTACTAACTGACTAAAATAATTTTATAGAGGCTCTCAAAATCATAGTCTTATGGAAGCCAAGACAATGTTCAATTACTATAAAGACATGATGAAAATGCTGGGGAATTCCACAGTGTTTCTGCTTAGTATTGTCCTTCCCACCTCAGGTAGTGTGTGGGGCTGTTTGGCAGAAGCAGTGGCCCAGTCCTCAGACCATTTCCATAAATCAGAGAAATCATAAAAGATTGAATTTGCAGCATTTTAAACTGCAAGCAGGCTGCTTGAGTGATTGGTGTCTATGAAACCTAAAA
>NW_006443124.1:18372653-18374860 GCF_000325575.1 Pteropus alecto
ACCAATGGACATAGCTAATGAACACTACAAGGAGACTGAAACTTGCAGATTCCTCAGGTAAGAAATTACTGATTTATGAAACCAATGAAACAGTTAAAGCCCTGAGAAGAAGCAGGGAAATTAAGACATTTAAAAGCAGCCATGAATATAAGGAAATTGGAAAAGTAAAACACACTTAGGGATTCAGGAAGAAATGTGCTCAGAAAAGTTCTTAGAAGACCTAAAAATTCATGCCAGGTTGATTGTTGAAGGTTTTTCCCTGCTCAGGGTGAGTCTACAAAGACTGTGTACAGTAGCTATTTTATTCTAATGCTTAATTTCAACACAATATCAGAGGCATATAAGCAAACAAATAAATTGACCATAAGAAGAAATAAAATAACCAGAATCATCCCTGGAGAAATAAAGACATAGAATGTGTTTTACAAAGACTTTAAAATAACTATTTTAATATACTAAACAAGTTAAAGAAAAACACAGAGAGACAAGGGAATTCACAAAAGTAATATATGAACAAATTAAGACTACCAACAAAGAGAATTATGAAAACTACAGAACTTCTAGAGCATAAAAGCAAATAACTGCAAAATGGTATAACCATTTTAGAAGACAGTTTGGCAGTTTCTTACAAAACTAAACAAATATTCATTTTTTAGTCAAGATGGTGGTGTAGATAAATGCTGTATTTGCCTTTTCTCATGACCACATCAAAATTACAACTAAATTACAGAACAACCATCATTGGGAGTTGCCTGAGGTCTGGCTGAAGGAAAACTTGCAAATAAGGACATACAGAGGGGGCCACCTAGAGACTGGTAGGAAGTACAGAGATGTGAAACAGGCTGGTCCCACACCCACATGTACTGGTTGAAAATCTGGAAGGTTACCTCAGCTGCAAAGGTCCCCCAAAGGAGCGAGGGGTCCCAGCCACATATCAGGCTCCCCAGCCCAGGGTTCCAAGTCTGGGAAGAGAAGTCCCACAACTTCTGGCTGTGAAAACCATCAGAAAGAGTGGCTGAGTGAGGCGGAGGGCAGCTGAAGTCCCAGGTATTCCTTTTAAAGAACCGGCACACAAACTCACTCACTGATGAACTCACTTACTCTGAGTTCCAGCACTGAGGCAGTAGTGAGAAAGGTGCCAGGGATATATGGGGATGAATTGAGTTGTCTGACTTCTGGGTGAGGGCTACAGGGGCAGCTTTCTCCCAGATAGAAGTGTTGACAGAAGGCATTGTTCCTTGGTTGAATTCTCCCCACTCCTGGCTTGCAGACACAGGCAAGCACTATGTCTGAGTCCCCAACAACCTGTCTAATACCATTTGCCCCACCCTAATCATTCCAGGAGACCCTGTCCCACCAAACTTACAATCCTACCCAAGCCACTTTCCAGTGGCTTTTCCCTGAAAATAGATACTCTCGGCTTATACCAAAGACTTTCCTAAAACACTCAAAATTTCACAAACCCCCAAGAAGCATGTGGTATGTGGTCTCTGTTTGCCACATGCCACTTGCTGAGCAGCCCCAAGCCTGGGACTAGCAACAACCAGTCTCAACTTGTGGTTTGGCTTCTCAAGGCATCTCCAAGCTCAGTATAGGTGGCTGCTATCTTTGGATTTCCTGGTGATGATTGCCAGGTAATCTCAAGGAAGGACAAAGGCTACGGCTAAACTTGGCCTTTGGCAGGGTCCCTCCCAAAAGGCCCCCAAGCCAGCACCAAGCAGGGGTACCACCAACGGTTGTATCCAAGGATGACACACACCAAAAGCAAACTAGGCAGACACCAGAGCCCTTCTGAACTGAATCCTGGTCTGGAGGGTCAGTCCATGTGCAAAAGCTTCTCCACTATAGTCATGATCAGTCATCACAATGAATCAGCCCAATGGTCATTCCCTTCCAAATGCAAACAGCAACCAAGGCTCAACTACAACAGGAGAGCACACACAACCCACACAAGGCACACACGTGGAGCACCCAGCTCAGGAAACCAGGGTGACTGTATCACTGGACACCATAATACCTATTACATTAAACCACTATACTAAGAACAGGAGACATAAAACCCCTACCTAATATATAGAAACAAACACGAGGAGGCAACCAAATGGGTAGACAAAGAAACATGTCCCAAATGAAAGAACAGAACAAAGGTCCAGGAAAAGAACTCAACAAAATGGCAAGCAATCTACCAGATGCAGAGTTCAAAACAC
>NW_006443124.1:18374926-18383912 GCF_000325575.1 Pteropus alecto
AACATAAAGATACAGATAGAAAACATTAAAAAATATATTAAAGAAGAATACAATAACTGAAATGAAGAATACACCAGAGAGAATCAACAGATTAGATAAAGCAGAGATTCGAACCAGCAATTTGAAAGATAAGATAGCAGAAAACACCCAATTAGAATAGTAACAAGAAAAAAGAATCCAAAAACATAAGGGTAGTTTAAGGGATCCCTGGGACAATATCAAGAGTACCAATATTTGCATCATACAGATACCGGAAGGAGAGAGCAAGGTATTGAAAAACTATTTGAATAAATAATGATGGAAAACTTCCCTATTCCTGAAAAGGAAATAGACCTACAAGCCTAGGAAGTGCAAAGAGTCCCAAATAATATGAATCCAGAGAGATAAACACCAAGATGCATCATAGTACAATTTAAAGACAAAGAGAGACTCTTAAAAGCAGTAAGAGAAAAGCAGTTAGTTACCTACAAAAGAGTACCCCTAGACTGTCAGCCAATTTCTCAACAGAAACTTTGCATCCAGAAGGGACTGGCACAAATATTCAAAGTGATGAAGAACCTATGATGTGAAGCAAGGACCTATAACCAAGACTACTTACCCAACAAAGCTATCATTTAGAATCGAAGGGCAGATTAAAAGCTTCTCAGACAAGAGAAAGCTAAAGGAGTTCATCACCGCCAAACCAGTATTATAGGAAGTATTGGAGAGACTTCTTTAAGAAGAAGAAAAATTAAAGATCAAAAATATGTATAATAAAATGGGAATAACTACATATCTATCAAAAATTACTTTAAATGTAAATGGATTAAATGTTCCAATCAAAAGAAAAGGTGACAGAATGGATAGGAACAGCAGACCACTAACAATACTGCCCACAAGAGACTCACTTTGGATTGAATGACACACACAGACTGAAGGTAGAGAAATGGAAAAAGATAGTTCATAAAAATGAAAATAGAAAGAAAAAAACCACTAAGTTAACAATACTTCTACTAGACAAAATAAACTTTACAACAAAGGCTATATCAAGAGACAAAAAAGGACTCAGTAATCCCACTTCTGGGTATTATCCATACTAACCCAATACACTGCTTCAAAGGGAAATGTGAATTTATGTGTTCATTGCAGAATTATTTACAATACCCAAGATATGGAGGCATCCTAGGTGTCCATCAATGAATGAATGTAAAAGAAGAGGTGGTACATATATACAATAGAATATTACTCAGCTAAAAAAAGAGTAAAATCTTGCCATCTGCAACAATGTGGATGGACCTAGGGGTTATTGCATTGAGTGGAGTAAGTCAGATAGAGACAGACAAATGCCATATGATTTCACTTACATGTGAATCTAAAGAACAAAATGAACAAACAAAACAGACACAAAGAAACAAACACAACAGAAACAACTTATAGATATAGAGAACATTGTGATGGTTTCCAAATGAGAGGGGTGCTGGGGGAATGGGTAAAAGGAGGAGGGGATTAAGAGATACAAATTGCTAGTTACAAAAATGTCATGGGTATGTAGAGTATAGCATGGGGAATATTGTCAATAATATTATAATAACTATGTACGGTGTCAGATGGGTACTAGATTTATCCATGTGATCACTATAAGTTATATAAATATCTAATCACAATTTACACACCTGACATAAATATAATATTGTATGCCAACTATAATATAAAAATTGAAAAATTATTTAAAAAGAAACTAAATATAAACTTACCATATGATTCAGAAATCATGCTTTTTGGTTTTACAGAAAGGTGTTGAAAACGTATGTCCACACAAAAACCTGCACGTGTGGTTATAACACTTTTTTTAATAACTGCCAAAACTTGGAAGCAAAAAGATATACTTCAATAGCTGAATGAATAAATAAATAAATTGTGCTACACTCACACAATGAAGTAGTTTTTATTGCTGAAATGATGCATCGATGAATGAGAAGACATTCAGGAATATTAAGTGCATACCGCTATATGAAATAAGCCAATCTGAATTGATTACATGCCGTAGATTCCAACAATATTAGATTCTTGAAAAAGAATCACAATAGAGATTATAAAATAATAACTGGTTGCCAGGGGTTGAGGCTAGAGGAGACAGATGTAGAGAAAAACAGATTATTTTTAAGGTAGTAAATGGATACTGTATGATACTATAATAATAGATACATGTGATTATAAATTTGCCCAATCCCATAGAATGTACAACATCGAGAATAGACCCTAATGTAAACAATGGACTTTGTATGATAATGATATGTCGTTGTAGATGTATCTATTGTAACAATAAGCCACTCTAGTGGGGAATGTTGATAATGGGGGAGACTGTGCATATGTATGGGTTTGGTTTATATAGGAATCTCTGTTCTTTCTGCTTAATTTTGTTGTGAACCTAAATTGCTCAAAAAATAGTCTATCAAAAACACAATAACTAAACTTAAAAATTACTACAATGATGCAATATCAGGCTCAAACAGAAAAAAAAAAACAGAATTAATGTACTGCCTGACTGGTCATTGAGAATTATTAAATCTGGGACACAAACAAGCAAAGGAATAAATAAAAGCAAACTAAGTCAAAAGGACTATGGAATACCATAAAAACAGCAATACACACGTTATGGGAGTCCAGAGGAAAAAGAGAGAAAGCCATATTTTAAAAAATAATGTTAGAAATTCCCCAATTTGGGGATACCTGTAGATATTAAAATCTGCTGAACTCAATAAACACCCAGGAGGAGAACACCAAACATATCCATAATGAGACACTTTATAATCAAACTGTCAAAAGACAATAAAAAAGAGAATCATGAAACCAGCAAGAGACAATCAACTCCTCATGTACAAGGTGTACCCTATAGGATTATCAGCTAATTTCCTAGCAGAAAACTTGCAGGTCAGAAGGCAATAGAATGAGATATTCAAAATGCTGAACAAACAAAACCTGTCAACCAAGAACACTACATCTAGCCAGAACTGTCCTTCAAAAGAGGGAGAAATTAAAACATTCACCAAAAAAAAAAATCAAAAAAATCTAAATCAGAGGGAGTTTATGAACACTAGACCTAGAAAAATTGTTAAAAAGGGTCCTCCAAGTCAAATGGAAAGGAGATTACACAGTACCTCAAAGTCATAAAGACCTTCAGTTAAGTTAAATACATAAACAAACATTAAAACCGTTATTAAAAATTTATTTCAAAGTTTGATTTTTATTCTTTTACTTAATTTCAACACAAAAGCATACCAAACCATTATAAATATATGTTCATTGGTAGATAATACATAAAGATGTTATTGGTGACATCAATTAAAAAGATGGGGCAGAACAGTAAAAGAGTAGAGAATTTTATAGGACTTAAGTTGCTATCAGATTAAAATAGATTGTGATAACTATAGAATGTTATATGTAATCACCAAGGTAACCACAAAGAAAATATCTATAAAATACCCACAAAAGGATATGAGCAGAGATTTAAAATGAGTCAACACAAAATCAATGGAACACAAATGGAGGTGTTAATGGGAAAACTGAGAAACAAAATGAAATCAAAGAGAAGGTGGGAAAGATATTCTATGCAATTAATAACTGAGTGAAAGTTGGGGGAAGGTTTCTAGTTTCACATGTAAGGAGCTTGGGAACCACCCACCATCTTAAAACATGTAAAAAGCTGAAAAGGCTGAGAAATTGTCGAGTCTTCCTAGATGTGCAGATGCTTCTCAGCTTTCAACGAGGTTATGTCCAGACAAGCCCATCATAAGTTGAAAACATTGCAAGTCAAAAATGCATGCAGTCCTACACCACAGAGCACCGGTTGTCTCCCTCACGGTCATGTGGCTGACTTGGGGCTGTGGACACCACCACTGCCTGGCATCATGACAGAATATCACTAGCCTAGAAAAAGATCAAAATCCAAAAATTGAAATACGGACTACTGAATATGTACTGCTTTCAACCATTGTTAAGTCAAAACATAGTAAGTCAAACCACTTCAAGGAGGGGACCATCTGTATCAGAGAGGAGGACACATAGAAAATGGATACTTCCAAGACTGGGAGGCAGACGGGCAAGCACAGTGTGTCCTGGCACAAACTGCTAGAGGAGCATGCTGGGGTAGGAAAGTGGGAACTGTACTTGACAACTCGTAGGAAGCTCCCTGAAGACAACCATAAGTGTTAAAAACTCCAGGGGGACCCAGTCCTAGAGGAACCCTAAAATTTAGTGATATTTATTTTACATCTAGGAACTCAACCACAATCCCACGGTAAATATCAGGGGAAATTTCCTCTTGATTATGGCTCGGGAAGAGGTAAAGTAGTCATTTTGAAACTTGCCAGAGGACTCTTTTTAAAAAAATTTATTGGAGTGACACTGGTTAAAAATATATATATAGCTTTTAAGTGTACAATTTAACAATATGTCATATGTATATTGCATTGTTTGTTCACCACCCAAAGGTTAAATTTCCTTCCGTCATCAAATATATGACCCCTTTTACCTTTCTCTACCTCCCCCTCCCCCTTTTCTTCTGGTACCCACCAAACTGTGCTGTGTGTATATGAGTCTCTGTCTTGTTCATTTGTCGCTTTCAGTTTTATATTTCATATATGAGTGAAATTACATGGTTCTCAACTTTTTCTCAACTTTTTATCATGCTAGGCATGATAATCTCAAGATCCATCCATGTTATCACAAATGACGGTATTTCATCCTTTCTTATGGCTGAGTATAGATGTACCACATAGGAAATCCTAGCTACAGCAATCAGGCAAGAGAAAGAAATAAAAGACATCCAATCCAAATTGGATAAAGTTGTTACTTTTTGCAGAGGACATGATTCTCTATATAGGAAATCCTAAGACGCCACCAAAAAACTATTAGAAACAATAAACAAATACAGTAAAGTTGCAGGATACAAAATCAACGTACAAAAATCTATAGCATTCTTACATTAACGATGATATTTCAGAAAAAAAAATCTTTGTTTTCAACTGCAAAATGCCTAGAAATAAACTTAATGAAGCACATGAAGGACCTATACACTGAAAATTTGATAGTGTAATATAATATTTATTTTATATTGATCTCCTTTCATCGGAATGCAAAAAAAAATTACTTGTTTAACCTATGAGTGAGTTGACTTACTATAAAAAATTAATGAATGATATTATGAGTGAGAAATTTTTTTCAGTAAAGTAAAACATGCATTATGAATAACATTTCATTTAACTCAATCTTTTCTTTTTATTTATTTACTTGTACAGAGAATCCTAAAAAGACAGTATTTATTTTAATTGACTTTTAGAACTGAAAAATGGAAAAAATATAGAATACAGCATTCATAATTGTTTTTGAGATCAACAGTGTTAAGTTTTTCCTATTTATTATATTAGATATTATATTTATAGCAAATAGAAGATACATTGTATGTGCTATGAACAAATTATAAGTATAATCAAATTACATAAACTATATGTTGATTCATTAAATAGGTGTATTAATATATTAAAGAATTTCTAAAGTTTTCTTAATTCAGTCAATCATTAGGACACTACCAATGTTATCTCACATTACTGACAGAATAAGAAATTGTAATTTTATTTTTATGACTTTCATGGATATGAGTCTTTAAGTAATCTGTGTGAGTTCGGTAGCAACAATCTATACTGTCTCCCATGATCTACATTTCTTGGTGTCACTCTTGTGATTGTGTTATCCTATAAGGTAAAAATGATCGTGCAGATGTAACAAAGGTCCCAAACCAATTGATTCTAAGCAATCTAAAGAGGCTGATTCTATATTGGCTTGGCCTCAACAGTTGGCAAATCTGTATAAGAAGCCTTAGGGCTTTACTGAGGCCAGAGAATTCCATCTGCTGACCTTTAACAAGCAAGCAACCAAGGTTATTTAATTGCATAGAAATAACTTATTTTAACAACCATGTGAGCTTGGAAGATGATCATGGGCCCCAGATGAAATGGCAGGCAGCCCTAGCCAAAACCTGGTTTACTACCCTGTAAGACCTTGAGAAAAAGAATAAGATTAGCCATGCCAGAACTCCTGACTCATACAAACCATGGCATAATAAATGGCCGCTATTTAAAGCTGCTACACAGTGAAGAAAATTAGTACAATGAGAATGTTGTGTCAGAGTTTAACAGAACAGTTTGTTTTTATGTTAGGTGATAGAGATTTTTTTCTCTTAAAAACATAACAATCTCCAGGATCATACTTAATTTTATGTAAATACCATCACAACAATATCTATGGTGTTGTATGTAATACATGAGATATAATAAAGTGTGTAGACTTAACAATCCAAAATTTCTCCATTAAAAATTAATCATGATTTCATGCAATTGCAGTTCATTACTCACATAAAGATTAAAATGTGTAAGTGTGGTGAATCCAGAACTAAAAGATTCATATTCACATTTTAATCTCCTATTTGTAAGGTCAAAGTCTCTAGGGGAAGGAAATAAATGGAGACTCCCCAATCTTCCAGTATCTTAAAGGAGAAGACTGTCCAGTCCAACTAAAGCTCAATATGCTAAAGCTCAACTTAGAGCTTCTCTCCCCTCCATCCATGTTAAGTTCATTTTCACAATGATCTTAAATTCATATTTATAATTTTGTATTAAATTATCTTGGTCATACATTTAAAAAATTATCAATTCAAGTTATAATATTGGATTAAGAAAAATTCTTTTCCTTTGCCAGGATTAAGCCTATGACATGTTAAAAGACAAATTTAGTTTTATAAGTACAATCAATCAATGGGGTATTTGACATGTAATAATTCTCATTTGTAACATATTATTTTTTAAAAATATAAAAGAAGTGGATTTTGCTTTTCAATCTTTACTTATAGCCATATCTTATACTTACCATAATAAAAATATGAAATACTTGAACAAAAGAATGCAAATAGATTTTAGTTTCTAAATCTTTTTTTGTTGCTACAACGATGGATAAATGTTAGGTACTGAATAAATGAAACAATACATAAATTTAAGAAAGAGTAACAAAAGTAGGGGCAAAAAAAGCAAATAATAAAGATACTTAAGCAAGTTATTCTGCATACTTGTCTTTCCCCAAAACCTTCATGAATGCTCTGGTCACTTCCTTGTTGCGAAGGCTATAAATGAGGGGGTTCAGCATGGGAGTGAGGATGGTGTAGAAGGCGGACACCATCTTGTCCTGGGTGGGGGAGTGGTCAGAAACAGGCCTCATATATATGAACATGCCAGCTCCAAAGTACATTCCTACCACCATAAGGTGGGAGGAGCAGGTGGTGAAAGCTTTGCGGCGACCCTCTGCAGACCCCATGCGAATGATGGCCAGAATAACACGAGCATAGGAAGCTATGATGACTGCTATAGGGAGCAGAAGCATGACAACACAGCAGATAAACATCGTTCTTTCAAATAGCAAGGTGCTAGTGCATGAGAGAGTGAGCAGGGCAGGGACGTCACAGAAAAAACTAGGTATTTCCCAGGCACAATATGAAAAGGACAATACCACTGCAACTTCAATTATACCATCAGTGGAACCAAGAATCCAGGAAGAAGCAGCCATGAAACAGCATATTTTCTGGCTCATGAGACCTGAGTATCGTAAAGGGTGGCATATAGCCACATAACGGTCATAGGCCATGACAGCCAACAGGAAACATTCAGCTCCAATCAGGGACACGTAGAAGAATATCTGAGCCCCACAACCAGTCACAGATATGGACTCGCTGCCAGACAAGTAGTTGAAGGCTGTCTTGGGCACAATGGTACAGATGAGCATGAGGTCCATGAGGGACAGCTGGCTGAGGAGGAAGTACATGGGGGTGTGGAGCCGGGCGTCCAGGCAGATGAGGAGGACCATGGCCATGTTTCCCACGAAGGCCACTGAGAAGATGCCCAAGACCAGAGAGAAGAGGAAGGTGTGGGTGGGGCTGTGACCAAAGATTCCCAGAAGGATGAAGTCAGAGCTGAAGGTCTGATTCTCCTGTGACATGATGGATGTATTCACTACAGAGAATACAACATGTTAGAAATGGCAGAGACACTGCCATGTAAATATCAAGAGTTTCATTCCCAGATAACCACATCTACAAATCTGTCTAAGCATGGAAAACTGTTTCCCTGACCATCATTTTTATTTTCAGACTAGAAATATTAAGATTTATTTATCACTTGATATATTTTTAATGAAAAATGCACAGCTAATGGACATCATAATTTTCACCATAAAAGCTTGGGAGTGTTCTAAAGACATATAATCAAGATTTAGCAACATGCCAACTTAAATGTGTAATGTGGATCATCCTTCATAATTGCATGAAGACCTTGAAAAGACTCATAAATACCTGGGAAGACAATATCATTTCAGCCGTACTTTCAATGGAAGTCATCAGATCACACTAGAATGCTCCTAAATATTCTCTTTCAAAGTGTAAAGCTAAGCACAGACTAGTGGAAATAAGACAGGATTAGTTCAATTCCAGGTAAACAGAAGACATTGAGAAGTGAACAGTCAAGAGTCCATTAAGTAATACTTATTCTAATAATGGTAAATTCTAGTGGAAGTAGATACTCACCAAAATACCTTTTTCTCACTTCGTCACTAAAAACGAGGTATGTCACTGAGGGACGCAGCATAGACAAGCTTGCCTGAGAGGAGGCACAGAGGCCAGTGCAAAGACATAACTCAAACACCTGCCAAATGTGACTTTGGCTGTGTGATCATAGGCAATTACTAACTACTCCAAGCCTTATTTTCTACTCTGGAAATGTGAATATTTATAATGTTTATATTAAGGGGTGCTATGAAGATCATATTTATAAAGAATGAACATTAATTGGAATATATTTTGAACCATATAAGTATTTTTAATAAATAATACTATTGGTGAGTAGAGAGAATGTTTGTGTTTGATCTACTAAACTATTCTAGGGTGTGACACATTAATATCATCCATTTT
>NW_006443124.1:18385186-18418887 GCF_000325575.1 Pteropus alecto
GTTGCGAGGCATTATAGAAAACTGTTCTAACCTCTAGTTCAAGTCTCTTGTTATCCATTTCTCAATACAAACCCTGTGCAATTCTACCTACAGATCAATACACAATACACAAATCTGAGCTTAGGTCTCATCCCAGGGGTTTTTCCTTACTTTGGCTGTCTTTCCGCTTTTTAATTCTTCACCTCTGTAAATCATATCTCTCCAAGTTCCAACACTCGTGCATCTTTCTTCTTCATGCCTCTTTCTTCATTCCATAGATAGAAAGCTCTGCATATAGTGAACTGACAAAGTAAATGTGACCTCTACCTCTATTCTATAGAAAAGGAAAATATGGACCTTCAGTTCACACAAATCTTGGTTTACAGTCTTACTCTACCAACAACACCTGTGTTACCAGGCAGGTTAACTAACATATCTGAGATTGCTTTTAATATCCTCCAATTTCTCACTGGGTTTTGTAAAGATATTATTTCATTTATCATCTAAAAAACTGTGACAAATATAAAAATACAATAATTTTACAGAGAATATAAAAATATGTGTTGCAAGTCAAAAAGAAAAACTACCTCCCTGTTTAGAGGACGATAAAGTTTCTAATATACATAGTTTTTGAAGAAAATATAGTTCCATGTGGTTGAAATCTAAAATATTTTAGATGTTTTGGCAGGTGCCATCTCCCTCCATCTTACCTTCTAGGGGTTCCCAGCAAGATATGGTACTAATGAAAGAGTAATTTAAAACCTTTAAATTGCCCAAGAAAACCTATGCAACATGATTTTACTAGGTCATCTGTGGTTTAATTTCGTGATCACTCCAGAGAACACAGTCCCTTGGCTGCAATTATTGTGTAGTGCTGTGTGCTGTCATTCACTCTATTTCCTAGGAACTCATATGGAATTAGTTTCCAGCTGAAAAATATATATCTTGATATTTAAGATCAAACAGAAAGCCCTGTCATTTTCTTGTATTTTGGTCTTCTTTCCCTGTAAATAGGACTCTGTTAAAGTTCAGCGATATTTTCACAATGAAAATCAAGTGGTCTAATCTGAGTATCATCAATCTTCAGATTCCAGTATTTGAGATTTAAGCACCACTGTAAATTATTCTTTCACAGCTTGCTATCTGTGGTTACTGTTCTTTTTGATTCTATGACTAGTTGTCATGTCACTATGCTCAAATACATTAGGTGAATTTTCTCCCTGTAGAATTAATTGGTTGCTTTAGACTTTCAGATATGTCCTTCTTTTTCTCCATTGTTTACATTTATGATGTCTGCATTTATATGTTTTTGCCAAATTTTAAAAATTCAAAATGTAATCAAAAGCCTACCATTTATAACTTTGATATTTCTTCTTCACTTCATATTCATTGTGCCGAATTCTAAACCTCCATCTCTGAATGACTCTACTCCTCCTTTGAAAGCAATTTACTCTATTTCTTTAAAAATGCCATTGGGATTTTGATGAAAATTGTGTTAAATCTGTATGTTGCTTTGGGTAATATGGCCATTTTAACTATGTTGATTTTTCCAGTTATGAACACAGAATATCTTTCTAATTCTTTGTGTTTTCTTCAATTTCTTTTAATAATATCTTATAGTTCTCAGTATATATAGGTCCTCAACATGCTTTGTTAGGTTCGTTCCTGGGTATTTTATTTTATTTTTTTGTTGTGATTCCAAAAAGGAATAGTTTTGTTTCAATTGCAAAAAGGAATTTCTTTTTCTAAAATGTGATTGTTAGTGTATAGAAACGCTATTGATTTTTGAATGTTGACTTTGTTTCCTGAAACTTCACTCTATTTGTCTATTGTTTCTAACAGATTTTTTGGTGGAGTATTTAGAGTTTTCTGTAGAGAGAATCATCTTCTTTGCAAAAAAAGACAGTTTGATTTCTTCATTCTCAATTTGGAGACCTTTTATTTTGTTCTTATACCTGATTGCTCTATCAGGACCTCCAACACTATATTGAACAATAGTAGTGATAGTGGACAGCCTTGTCTTGTTCCTGATCTTTAAGGGATGGCTTTGAGGAATGTATGATGTTGTTGAGGCTTTGTCATATGTGGTCTTTAATATGTTGAGGAACTTTTTTCTATACCCATTTTACTAAGTGTTTTAATCATAAATAGAAGCTATAGCTTGTCAAATGCTTTCCTTGCATCTATTGATATGATGGTATGTCTTTTATCTTTTATTTTGTTCATGTGATAGATCACATTGATTGATTTGCATATGTTGAACCATCATCGTTACGCCAGTGGAATAAATGCCACTTGATAATGATTTGTGATCTTTTTAATGTGTTGCTTTATTCAATGTGATAGTATTTTGTTTAGGATTTTTGCATCTGTATTCATCAGAGGTATTGGTCTGCAGTTTTTGTGTCTGTTTGTGTGTTATCCTTACCAGGTTTTGGTATCAGGGTAATGTGGCCTCATAAAATGAGTTAGAAAGAATTGCATCTTTTTCAATATTTTTGGAAGAGTTTTAAAAGGATCAGCATTAAATCATCTTTCATTGTTGGGTTGAATCTACTAGTGAAGCCCTGGACTTTTATTTTGGAAGGTTTTGATTATCATTTCAATTTCTTACTGTTGATCATCAGATTTGTATGGAAGCACAAAAGACCCCCAGCAGCCAAAAAAAATCCTGAGGTAAAAGAACAAATCCTGAAGTATCATGCTACCTGACTTCAAATTATATACAAAGTGACAATAATCTAAACAGCACGATATTGGCAGAAAAACAAACACACAGACCAGTGGAATATAATTGAGAGCCCTAAAATAAATCCCCTTAAATATAAGCAAATAATTTTTGAAAAAGGAACCAAAAACATATAATAGAGAAAGAAAAGCCTCTGCAATAAATGGTGCTGGGACAACTGGAAAACCACACGGAAAAGAATAAAATTAGATTGCTAACTGTCACCATAAATGAAAAGTAACTCAATATGGATCAAAGACCTAAACGTAAGACCTGAAACAATAAAGTACATAGAAATAAAAATAGGTTCTAAACTTATGGACATGATCTCAGAGAGCATTTTGTGAATTTCACCTCTAAGGCAAAGGAAGTAACAGCAAAAATAAATGAAGGGGACTATACCAAACTAAAATTCTTCTGCACGGCAAAAGAAAACATCGACAAGACAAAGAGGCAACCATCTGAATGGGAGAATATATTTGCAATTGATGCCTCCATAAGAGGTTATTATTAAAATACATAAAGAACTCATACAACTCAACAACTAAAAACAAACAATCTAATAAAAAATAGGCAGAGGACCTGAAAAGACACCTCTCCTAAGAAGACATACAAATGGCTAAGAGATATATGAAAAGATAGATGTTCAACTTAGCTATTAGGGAAATGCAGGTCAAAACCACAATGAGATACAATCTCACATCTGTTTAATGATTATCATCAAGACAAGTAATAACAAGTGTTGGAAAGGTTTTGGGGGTTGGCGGGGAACGGACTCTCATACACTGCTGGTGGAAATGTAAACTGGTACAGCCACTATGGGAAACAGTGTGGAGGTTCCTCAAAATATTAAGAATAGAATTACTATACAACTCAGCAATCCCTCTCCTGGGTATCTACTCCCCAAATATGAAAATATTTATCCATAAAGGTATATGCACCCTGGTGTCCATAGCAGCATTATTCATGGTGGCCAGCACATGGAAACAACCGAAGTGTCTTATGATACCTGATTGGATAAAGAAGATTTGGAACATATATACAATGGAATATTAATCAGCCATAAGAAAAGATGAAGTACTGCCATTCAGGACAACATGGATGGATCTTAAGATTATTATGCTATGCGAAATAAGTCAGACAGAAAAAGTTAAGAACCATATGATTTCACTCATATGAGGGACATGAAAATGAAAGTAACAAATGAACATGACAAATAGATACTCATGACATGGACTACACTTTAATTGTTACCAGAGGGAAGGGGAGAGATGGGAGGTAAAAAGGGGTACAGGGGGTCAAATATATAGTGATGGAAGAAAATTTAACTTTGGGTGGAGAACACACAATGCAATATACATATGATGTATTATTAAACTGTGCACTAGAAACCTATATGATTTTACTAACCAATGTCACCCAATAATCTAATTTAAAAGTAAATGTAATCGTTGTCTTAAATGGCATTTCTGTAAAATTCTAATTAAAGATAAACATCTGTATGGTGAATAATAAAGACTTGGATACAAGCACAAAAGTCTCTGTAAATGAAGTTTAAATTATTTTAATAGACATTATAAAATCCAAAAAAAAATGATGTCTGATATAATTTCAAATTCTTTAATTTATTGAAATTTTTTTTGTAGCCTAATATATGATTGATCTTGGACACTCAAAAAGTATGTATTCTTCAGCTATTAGATGATATAATCTGTAAATTTCTACTAAATTGTTCTAGTCTAATGAGATATTTAAATACATTTTTTTTGTATAGATTTTTAGTCTGTATGATCTACCCATCGTTGTAAGTGGATTATTAAAGTAGTCTACTATAATTGCAATACTGTCAAATTCTGCCTTTATATTTGCTAATATTTGTTTAAAATATGTGCTCCTATGTCACGTGTGTATTTATTATTGTTTTAGCTTCTTCTTCAATTTATATCTTCTATTATGTAATGCCCTTCTTTGTCCCATTTTGTAGTCTTTGTTTTAAAATTAGTTTTTCTCGATATGATTGCTCTTCAGGTTTTTTATGTTGTTATTTTTATTTACATGTCATTTTAATTTACATTTTCCAACCTCTCTTTCAGTCTATGTGTGTTTTTTGGTCTAAAGTGAGTCTCTAGCAGGTAACATAAAGATGGGTCTTGCGGTTTTATTTTATTCAGCCACCGTATGTCCTTATATTGGAGTATTTAGTCCCTTGGCATTTAAAGTAATTATCAGTAAGTATGTACGAATTGCCATTTTGTTATTTTTTAGTTGTTATTGTTCTTCTCTATTCCTTCTTCTCTTGTTCTCTTCCCTTGTGGTTTGTTGTTTTTCTTTACTGTTATGTTTGTGATTCTGGCTTGGTGTTGATAAATTCTTTTAACCTCCGGCCCTCTCTCCAACAACTCAGTGCTCCCCTGTAAGTCCCTGGTGCCCCAGGAGCTGCCGACTTATGGCTGGTGTTCAGAGGGAGCAGATCTGTCATTCCAAAAGTCTGCTTACAGACGTTGTTCCTATAAGAGGCATCTGCGGCTACCACTGCTGCAGCTTCTGTCCCACTCAGCTGTCAGGACTGGGTAGCCACATGTTCTCGCCCAATTCTACCTCTTCCCATTGCAGGGTGATTATTTATTTCTCTTCCTAGTTGTAGGTCTTGTTTATCTAGATCCCAGGCAATTTTCCTTGCTGTTTGCTTTGTGTTTCTGTCATAAATTCGATTTGGTTGCAAGAGATAAGAACAGAGTCTCTATCGCCTATGCCATTTTTTTTTTCTCCAGCTTCTGAAAACTTTCTTAACCTGGGAAGAGAAACAGATATCTCAATTCAAAAAGCACAGTTCTAAACAAGATAAAATCAAAGAGATCCACCTCAAGACATATTGTAATTAAAATGGCAAAAGTTAAAGTAAAGAGTGAATCTTGAATGCAGCAAGAGAAAAACAACTAGTTACATACTAGGAAAACCTTTATAAGGTTATCAGCAGATTTCTCAGAAGAAACTTTGCAGGTCAAAAGAAAGTGAAATGACACATTTATAGTGCTAAAAGAAAAGAACTTACAATATAGAATACTTTACCCAATAAGGTTATTATTCATAATTAAAAGAGAGATAAAGTGTTTCCCAGTTAAGCAAAAACTAAAAGAGTTCACTGCCACTAAACAGAATTTTCAGGAAATGTTAAACAGTCTTATTTATGCAGAAAGAAAAACAGCATATCCAGAAATAAGAAAATGTATAAAAGAAAAAAATCTCACCAATAAATCAAATATATAGGAAAAACAGTGAATCAGCCGCTTAAAAACTAGTATGAAGGTTAAAAGACAAACATAGCAAAATTAATTATTACTACAACATATAGCAGATACACAAAAGAAAAGATCTAAAACATGACATCAAAAACATGAAGTGTGGAAGCAGGAGTAAAAATGTAGCATGTTAGAATGCATTGGAACTTAAATGACTCTCAGCTTAAAATACACTACTGTGTATATAGGTCAATATATTTAAACCTCATGGTAACTACAAAACAAGAATCTACAAAAGATATGCAAAAATAAAGAAATGTTAGAGGGACTTTTTTAAGAAGAAAAAACATGCATCAAAAACAGGAATAAAGAATGATAATAGCTACATTCCTATCAACAAGTACCTCAAATGGAAAAGAATTAAGTGCTCCAACCAAAAGATAGAGAGGCTGAATGGACAAGAAAACAAGACCCCTACATATGCTGCCTATAAGAAACTCACTTTAGATTAAAAGGAAGAGGATGGAAAAAAATATTGCCTTGATGGACCTAGAAGGTATTGCACTGAATGAAATGAGTCGGATAGAGAAAGACAAATATCGCATGATTTCACATACATGTGGAATCTAAAGAACAACAACAACAACAAAAGAAGAAATAAACAGAAAGATACAGAGAATATTTTGAGGGCTGCTAGATGGGAGGGGAGTGGGGGGATGGGGAAAAAAGGAAAAAGGATTAAGAGGTACAAATGGAGAATTGCAGAATAGACATGGAGATGTAAGTGCAGCATAGAGAAGATGGTTAATAAAGTTGTGATAAATATGTAAGGGGAAGAGGGGTACTAGATTTAGTGAGGTTATCGCTTTGCGAGTTATATGGATCTCTGATCACTATGCTACACAACTAAAACTACTATATTATTGTATGCCAACTAGAATTGAAATAAAACTCACTGAATTCTACAATGTAAATACGAGCAACTAATTGTCTATTATGTTTCAATAAAGATGGGAAAAAAATGAATGACAAAAAATATAAAAGAAACTTTTCAGCTATTATTTCTTCAAATAGTTTCCTTTTCCTATTTCTTCTCTTTCTTGGACACCTATAATATAAAAAATACTATCCTTATGTTGTACCAGGGGTCACTTAAACTTCCCTTTTTAATTTTTGTTGTTGTTTTTGGGTGATTCCCACTATTATGTCTTCCAGATCAGTAATCTGTTTGTCTCTATTATCCATTTTGCCATTAATTTTCTCTAGTATATTTTTTTTCTTAAAATTGTCCTTATTGGGATGATATTGATTAATAATAACATTATATAAGTTTCAGATCTACATATTTATAATATGACATCTGTATACTCTGTGTGTCCACCACCCAAAGTCAAGTCTCCTTTCACCATATATTTGACCCCATTTTCCTCTTCGTCTTCCCCCAACCCTACTTCCTCTCTGGTAACCACAATTCTGTTGTCTATATCTATGAATTTGTTTTTCTGCTTGTTTGTTTTCTTTTGTTTGTTGTTGTTGTTGTTTATATCTCACCTATGAGTGAAATCATGTGGTTCTTGTACTTTTCTGTCTGACTTATCTCAATTAGCATAATACTTCAAGATCTATCCATGTTGTAAAGGCAGTATTGCATCATTTTTTACAGCTGAGTAATAATCCATTGTAAATATGTACCAGTTTCTTTATCCAATCATCAGTCCAAAGACACTGACTTGTTTTCATATCTTAGGTATTGTAAACAAAATGAACATAGGGGTATATATATCTTTAAGAATAAGTGTTTTCAAAGTTTTCAGGTAGTTTCCCAGAAGAGAGATTTCTGGATAATGTGATAGCTCCATTCTTAAATTTTTGAGGACCCTTCATACTGTTTTTCATAGTGGCTGTATCAATTTACATTCCCACTAGAAATATGTTAGTGTTCATTTTTCTCCAAAACCTCTCCAACACTTGTTATTTCTTGTCTTAATCATAATAGCTATTCTAACAGGTGCGAGGTGGTATTTAATTGTGTTTTTGTCCTACATTTTGTTGAAATCTTTTCATATATTTTTGGGTATCTCTTTGTCTTCTTTAGAAAAATGTCTATTCAGGTCCTCTGCCCATTTTTTACATCAGATTATTTAGGTCTGTATTTGTTGAATTGTATGAGATTGTTTTATATATATATACATATATATATATACATAATTATTATTATTATAGTGACATGGGTTAAAGAAATCCAGTAAGTTTCAGGTGTACAATATAACAGTAAGGCATATACTGCATTGTGTGTTCACCACTCATAGTTAGATTTCTTGCTGTCACCATAAATTTGATTCCTTTTTCTCCATCTATCTCCCCCTCCCCCTTTCCCCCTACTGTCTGGTAACCACTAGTCTATTGTCCATGAATGTGAGTATCTGTTTTTTGACCTGTTTATTTGTTACTTTTAGATTTATATCCCACATATAAGTGATATCATGTGATTTTCAACTTTTTCTGTCTGGCTTATTTCACTTAGCGTGATTATCTCATGGTCCATCTATGTTGTAGCAAATGTAGTATTATGGCTAAGTAATACTCCATTGTATATATGTACCACAGCTTCTTTCTCCAACCATCCATTGTAGGACACTTTGGTTGCTTCCATATCCTAGCCACCATGAATAATGCCTCTATGAACATTGGTGTGTAGATATCTTTTTGGATCTATGTTTTGAAGATTTTGGTATAAATTCTCAGTAAAGGGATAGCTGGATCATATGGTAGATCAATTCTCATTTTTGTGGAACTTCCATACTGTTTTCCATAGTGGCTGTACCAATTTGCAGTTCCACCAGCAGTGTATAAGGGTTCCTTTTTCTCCTCATTCTCTCCAACACTCATTATTACTTGTCCTGTTGATTATAGCTATTCTAAAAAGTGAGAGATGATATCTCATTGTGGTTTTGATTTTCATTTCTCTGCTAATTAATGGCATTCGAGTACCTTTTGGTCTACTTGCTGGGCACTTTTATGTCTTCTGTTTAGAAATGAATGTTCTGATCCTTTGCCCATTTTTAAATTGGGTTATTTGTTTTCTTGCTATTGAGTTGTTTGAGTTCCTTATATATTTTGGACATTAACTTTTTATTGGATATATGCTTATTTATTTCAGCTTTTACTCCCCTTGCTTTTGAGGTTAAATTCATAAAATCCTCTTTAAGTCCAAGGTCCTCAAATTTAGTGCCAATGTTTTCTTGTTTTCTTGTTTTTGTTTCGATGTTTTCTTGCATTTTATTGTTTCAGGTCTTATATTTAGGTCCCTAATTCATTTTGAGTTAATTTTAGTGTGTGGTGATAGACAACAATCTAGTTTCATTCTTTTGCAGGTGGCTTTCCAGTTTTCCCAGCACCACTTATTGAAGAGGCTTTTCTTTTTCCACTGTATGTTTTGGGTTTCTTTATCAAAAATTATTTGCCTGTATAAATATGGATTCACTTCTGGACTCTCGGTTCTGTTCCACTGGTTCGTGTGTCTGTTTTGCTGCCAATACCATGCCATTTTGATTAGTTGCTTTGTAGAAT
Organism: Pteropus alecto; assembly: GCF_000325575.1. Lineage (NCBI taxonomy): Eukaryota > Metazoa > Chordata > Mammalia > Chiroptera > Pteropodidae > Pteropus > Pteropus alecto. The sequence continues at coordinate 18,394,703 of NW_006443124.1, forward strand.
AATTTGAATTTGAGCAGAGTGATGCCTCCAACCTTATTCTTTTTTCTCAAGATGGCGTTGGCAGTTCGGGGTCTTTTGTGCTTCCATACAAATTTGATGACTTTTTTGTTCTGTTTCTTTAAAAAAAAAAAAGCCGATGGGATTTTGATAGGGATTGCATTAAATCTGTGTAATGCTTTAGGTAATATGGTCATTTTAACTATGCTGATTCTTCCAATCCAAGAACACAAAATATCTTTCCATTTTTTTTTGTATCTTCTTCCATTTTTTTAATAGGGCCTTATAGCATTCAACATATAGTTTCTTCATATGTTTCATTAAATTTATTTCTAGGTATTTTATTATTTTTGTTGCAATTGCAAAAGGAATTATTTTTCCATTTCTTTTTCTGACACTTCATTATCAGAGTACAGGAACATCATGGATTTTCGAATGTTGATTTTGTATCCAGAGACTTTACTGTATTTGCTTATTGTTTCTAGTACTGTTCTTGTGGAGTTTAGGGTTTTCTATATAGAGAATCATGTCATCCACAAATAGTGACGCTTTGACTTCTTCGTTTCCTATTTGGATGGCTTTTATATCTTTCTCTTGTCTGATTGCACTCGATAGGACCTCTAATGTTATATTGAATAACAGTGGTGACAGTTGACAGCCTTGCCTTTTTCCTGACCTTAGAGGAAATGTTTTTAGTTTTTCACCATTAAGTATAATGTTAGCTGAGGGATGGTCATAGATGGACTTTATTATGTAAGTTATTTCCTTCTCTATCAATTTCATTAAGTGTTTTGATCATAAATGGCTGCTGTATCTTGTCAAAGACTTTTTCTGCATCTATTGATATGACCATATGATTCTTATTTTTTAATTTGTTTATGTGGTGTATTACATTAATTGATTTTCATATGTTGAACCATCCCTGTATCTCTGGGATGAAGCCCACTTGATGATGGTGTATAATCTTTTTAATATGTTGCTATATTTGGTTCACTGCTATCTCATTTAGAATTTTTGCATCTGTGTTCATGAGATATATTGGTCTGAAGTTTTCTTTTTTTGTGTTATCTTTACCAGGTTTTGGTATCAGGGTAATATTGGCCTCATAAAATGAGTTGGGAAGTATTGCCTCCTCTTTGATTTTTTGGAAAAATTTGAGGAGAATAAGTATTAAATCATCTTTGAATGTTTGGTAGAATTCACTGTTGAAGCTATCTGGTCCTGGACTTTTACTTTTTGGTAAGTTTTTGATGACTGTTTCAATGTTAATACTGCTGATCGGTCTACTTAGATTTTACAGTTGTTCTCGATTCAGTTTAGGAAGGCTGTATCTCTCTAAATACTTGTTCGTTTCTTCTAGGTTATTAAATTTGATGTTATATACTTTTCATAGTATTCTTGTATGATCCTTTGTATTTCTGCGGTGTCAGTCGTAATTTTTTCTTTTCATTTCTGATTATATTTATTTATGTCTGTCTCTTTTTTCTTTTGTGAGTCTGGCCAGTGGTTTGTCAATTTTATTAAACTTCTCAAAGAATCAGACCTTTGTTGCATGTATTTTTCTTTTTTTGTTGTTTTCACTTTTATTTAATTTTGCTCGAATTGTGATTATTTCTTTCCTGTTGCTAACTTTAGGCTTCATTTGTTCTTCCCTTCTAGTTTTTTAAGATGAAGCATTAGGTTGCTTATTTGGGTTTGTTCTTGTTTTTGGAAATAGGTCTGTAATGGTATGAATTTTCCTCTTATGAAGAATGCTTTTTCCGTGTCCCAAAAGTTTTGATATGTTGTACTATGATTATCATTCATTTCTATATATCTCTTGATCTCTCATTTTATTTCTTTTATGACGCAGTCATTCTTCAGTAGCATGTTGCTTAATCTCCATATATTTTTGGCTCTTTATGCATTCTTTTTACAGTTTATCTCCAGCTTCAAATCATTATGATCAGAGAATACGGTTGGTATAATTTCAACCCTGTTACATTAGTTGAGGCTATCCCTATGTCCCAGTATGTGGTTAGTCCTTGAGAATGTTCCAGGTGCACTAAAGAAGAATGGATAAGCAGCTGTTTTGGGATGAAAGACTCTGTAAATATCAATTATGTCCAGTTGGTCTAATGTCTCATTTAAGGATGTTGTTTCCTTATTGAGTTTTTGTTTGGATGAGCTGTCCATACACAACAGTGAGGTATTTAGGTCCCCTACTATGATACTTTATTGGTCTGTTTTTCCCTTTAGTTCTGTTAGTAATTGCTTTATATATTTCGAGGCTCCCTGATTGGGAGTATAAATATTAATAAATGTTACGTCTTCTTGTTTTATGACTCCCTTTATCTTTATGCAGTCACTCTCAGCATCTTTCTTTACCTTTTTTATTTTGAAGTCTTTTTCTTCTGATATTAGTACTGCTACTTCTGCTTTTTTCTGAATGTCGTGTGCTTGAAATATTATTTTCCACCCTTTCACTTTGAATCTATATTTATCTTTGGGATTGAGATGTGTCTCTTGGAGGCAGAATATGGTTGGATTCTCTTTTTTGATCCATCTACACCTTAGTATCTTTTTATTGGTGACTTCAGTCCACTTGTACTTAAGGTAATTATTGAAATATGAGTTTTTTTTCTAGCTGTTTTATCTTTTGCCTTTTGATATACCAGTGTTTACATTGCTTCTTTATCCGTGTGTGTGTGTGTGTGTGTGTGTGTGTTTATTTTGGTTGGGCTTTGTTGATTTTCCCTCTGGTCCTTTTCATTTTATATTACATATTTCAGTTCTGAATCTTTGGCGTGTGGTTACCATTACAAATATGTAGAGGATAGTTTTATATATGTATAGTAGTCCATTTTCTTTTGTGCCTTATCTCTATTCTCCTCTGCAAATATGGATCACTGAATCCTCTTCTTTTCTGTCATTGTTGTCTAATTTTGTCCCTATATATACTGATTATTCATTATCATCTTGGTATAGTAAATCTTTTCTTATTGTTTAAGCTTATAATGCTGTGTTCTTAGTAAAGATTGCTCTCTTCTGCTTCTATCTGCCTCCTAGTCGCCTTACTCCTACTTATGTATATTTTTTTGTCATTTTATTTTAGGTGAGCTTACCCCTTTTAGTATTTCTTGTAATGCAGGCCTCGTAGTGGAGGTTTCCCTCAATTTTTGTATGTTTGGAAATGTCTTTATACCTCCTTTATATCTAAAGAAGAGCTTAGCTGGATACATTGTTCTTGGACAGTAGTTCTTTTTATTTAATATTTTGAATATTTGATTCTACTCCTTCTGGCTTGCAAGGTTTGTGCTGAGAAGTCCGATGGTAATCTAATGGGTTTTCCTTATTAGTTTACCATTTTTTTTCCCCTGGCTGCTCTGAGAACTCTTTCTTTGTCAGTGATTTTTGATAATTTTAATACAATGTGTCTTGGAGAAGACCTTTTTGGGTTGACATAATTAAGTGTTCTGTTGATTTCTTAAATTCCAAACTCTGGCTCATTCCTTAGATTTGGAGAATTCTAATGATCTATTTGTCTGAAAATGCTTTGTAATCCTTGCTACTTTTCCTCCCCTTCGAAATGCCCATTATTCTTATGTTTCCTCTTCTGATGGTATTAGCTAGTTCTTGTATTTCTCTTCATTATTTTTCATTCTTTGGTTTCTCTCTTCTTCTTTCTGATTTATTCCTAAATTTCTGTCTTTGATACCACTGATCCTTTCCTCCATTTGGTCAACTCTATTTCCCAAGCTTGCTATTTCATTTTTTAAATCTTTTAGTGTGTTTTTCATTTCCAGAAAATCTAGTTGCTTCTTTCTGAGGGTTTCGATCTTATTGTTAAAGAACTCATTCCGCTGATATAGTTGTTTTGTTAATTCCCGAAATTGTTGATATGATTATTTTGGAATTCATTGAGTTTTTTCTGAGTTACCATCCCTAATTCTCTTTCATTCAAGTTGCATATGCTTTTAAGCTTATTTTATGGAGATTTTTCTCTTTTGTTCTGAATTGCTTTGTCGCCTTGATTGTTCATGGTGTTTAATGGACATTAATGGAAGTGTATTCTGTTTTCTTTTCCAGAAAGACGATTTATTGTATAAAGTTCCCACTTTAGCCTATAGCAAAGAAAACGTTTTTCTTTTGATTTCCAGTAGGTGGCGACTAAGTCTCTTGGATCCTTGCTTTATATAAAGTCTTAATGTTCCTTTTTTTCTTATTGATATTCAATTGTGCTTGCTACCTTCAGTCTCTGTCCATAGTGTTTGCTCAGATTCCCTTGGGGCTCTGCGGTGTTCGGCTTGAAGGATATTGGGGGAGAGACTCTCTGTATTGCGGGATGAGGTCTGCAGTTCAGCCTTATGTTTTGCAACCGCAGCTGGTAATCAACTGTTGCTTCTCTGCTGTCCCCATTTCTCTGCTTTCTGTTCTGTCTTGATCCTAGGGCACTGCCGCTGCATGGAGCTCACACTCTCCAAGGCAGGGTTGTTCAGGGAACCCACCACACCATCTCCCCCTCCCCTTCCTTCTGCAGAGAGCTCTGGGTTGGAGAGGCAGCATTTTTGTTTCTCCCAGTCTGCCACCTGACTCCCAGGGGTCCATCCTGTGGTTGCTCTTATATGCAGATCCCACTCTCAGATGTGCAGCTGTTTAGGTTGGGTGCTTTGTTGAGTTTTAGATGTTCAGCTTATTGTTGTTTTAAAGAGAAAGATCTGGGGACATATCTCACTCCACTGTCTTTCTGACATCACCTAGTTTTTGTGTTTTTAGTAGACTAATTTTAGAGTAGTTTTAGGTTCACTGCAAAATTAAGCAGAAAGAACAGAGATTTCCTTTATAAATCAAAAACATATATATGCACAGCATCCCCCATTTTCAACATTCTCCACAAGAGTGGCATGTCATTATAATAAATACACCTACAATGATACATCATTATCACAGAGAGTCCATTGTTTACATTAAGGTCCATTCTCAGTTTTGTACACTCTATGGAAAGGAACAAATTTATAATCACATGTATCCATTATTATAGTATCATACAGAGCAGATTTACTACCTGAAAAATAATCGATTTTTCTTTACATCTGTATTTTATTATCTCCATTATGATTCTGAAATATCATCGTTAATGTAAGAATGCTATAGATTTTTGTACGTTGATTTTGTATCCTGCAACTTTACTGTATTTGTTTATTGTTTCTAATAGTTTTTTGGTGGCGTCTTAGGATTTCCTATATAGAGAATCATGTCCTCTGCAAAAAGTAACAACTTTATCCAATTTGGATTGGATGTCTTTTATTTCTTTCTCTTGCCTGATTGCTGTAGCTAGGATTTCCTATGTGGTACATCTATACTCAGCCATAAGAAAGGATGAAATACCGTCATTTGTGATAACATGGATGGATCTTGAGATTATCATGCCTAGCATGATAAAAAGTTGAGAAAAAGTTGAGAACCATGTAATTTCACTCATATATGAAATATAAAACTGAAAGCGACAAATGAACAAGACAGAGACTCATATACACACAGCACAGTTTGGTGGGTACCAGAAGAAAAGGGGGAGGGGGAGGTAGAGAAAGGTAAAAGGGGTCATATATTTGATGACGGAAGGAAATTTAACCTTTGGGTGGTGAACAAACAATGCAATATACATATGACATATTGTTAAATTGTACACTTAAAAGCTATATATATATTTTTAACCAGTGTCACTCCAATAAATTTTTTTAAAAAGAGTCCTCTGGCAAGTTTCAAAATGACTACTTTACCTCTTCCCGAGCCATAATCAAGAGGAAATTTCCCCTGATATTTACCGTGGGATTGTGGTTGAGTTCCTAGATGTAAAATAAATATCACTAAATTTTAGGGTTCCTCTAGGACTGGGTCCCCCTGGAGTTTTTAACACTTATGGTTGTCTTCAGGGAGCTTCCTACGAGTTGTCAAGTACAGTTCCCACTTTCCTACCCCAGCATGCTCCTCTAGCAGTTTGTGCCAGGACACACTGTGCTTGCCCGTCTGCCTCCCAGTCTTGGAAGTATCCATTTTCTATGTGTCCTCCTCTCTGATACAGATGGTCCCCTCCTTGAAGTGGTTTGACTTACTATGTTTTGACTTAACAATGGTTGAAAGCAGTACATATTCAGTAGTCCGTATTTCAATTTTTGGATTTTGATCTTTTTCTAGGCTAGTGATATTCTGTCATGATGCCAGGCAGTGGTGGTGTCCACAGCCCCAAGTCAGCCACATGACCGTGAGGGAGACAACCGGTGCTCTGTGGTGTAGGACTGCATGCATTTTTGACTTGCAATGTTTTCAACTTATGATGGGCTTGTCTGGACATAACCTCGTTGAAAGCTGAGAAGCATCTGCACATCTAGGAAGACTCGACAATTTCTCAGCCTTTTCAGCTTTTTACATGTTTTAAGATGGTGGGTGGTTCCCAAGCTCCTTACATGTGAAACTAGAAACCTTCCCCCAACTTTCACTCAGTTATTAATTGCATAGAATATCTTTCCCACCTTCTCTTTGATTTCATTTTGTTTCTCAGTTTTCCCATTAACACCTCCATTTGTGTTCCATTGATTTTGTGTTGACTCATTTTAAATCTCTGCTCATATCCTTTTGTGGGTATTTTATAGATATTTTCTTTGTGGTTACCTTGGTGATTACATATAACATTCTATAGTTATCACAATCTATTTTAATCTGATAGCAACTTAAGTCCTATAAAATTCTCTACTCTTTTACTGTTCTGCCCCATCTTTTTAATTGATGTCACCAATAACATCTTTATGTATTATCTACCAATGAACATATATTTATAATGGTTTGGTATGCTTTTGTGTTGAAATTAAGTAAAAGAATAAAAATCAAACTTTGAAATAAATTTTTAATAACGGTTTTAATGTTTGTTTATGTATTTAACTTAACTGAAGGTCTTTATGACTTTGAGGTACTGTGTAATCTCCTTTCCATTTGACTTGGGATTTTTTAGATTTTTTTTTTTTTTTTGGGGAATGTTTTAATTTCTCCCTCTTTTGAAGGACAGTTCTGGCTAGATATAGTGTTCTTGGTTGACAGGTTTTGCTTGTTCAGTACTTTGAATATCTCAATCTATTGCCTTCTGATCTGCAAGGTTTATGTTAAGAAATTAACTGATAATCCTATAGGGTACACCTTGTACATGAGGAGTCGATTGTCTCTTGCTGGTTTCATGATTCTCTTTTTTATTGTCTTTTGACAGTTTGATTATAAAGTGTCTCATTATAGATATCTTTGGTGTTCTCCTCCTGGGTGTTTGTTGAGATCAGTAGATTTTAATATCTACAGATATTCCCAAATTGGGGAATTTCTAACATTATTTTTTTAAATATGTCTTTCTCTCTTTTTCCTCTGGACTCTCATAACGTGTGTATTGCTGTTTTTATGGTATTCCATAGTCCTTTTGACTTAGTTTTTTTAAATGTATTTCTTTGCTTGTTTGCTTCCCAGACTTAATAATTCTCAATGACAATCAGGCAGTACATTAATCCCGTTTTTCCTGTTTGAGCCTGATATTGCATCACTGTAGTAATTTTTTTAAGTTTAGTAATTGTGTTTTTAATAGACTATTTTTTGAGCAATTTAGGTTCACAACAAAATTAAGCAGAAAGAACAGAGATTCCTATATAAACCAAACCCATACATATGCACAGTCTCCCCCATTATCAACATTCCCCACTTGAGTGGCTTATTGTTACAATAGATACACCTATACTGACATATCATTATCACACAAAGTCCATGTTTACATTAGGGTCCATTCTTGATGTTGTACATTCTATGAGATTAGACAAATTTATAATTACATGTATCCATTATTATAGTATCATACAGTATCCATTTACTACCTTAAAAATAGCCCAACCCCTGGCAACCAGTTATTATTTTATAATCTCCATTGTGATTCTTTTTCAAGAATCTAATATCGTTGGAATCTACAGCATGTAACCAATTCTAATTGGCTTATTTAATGTAGCAATATGCATTTAATATTCTTGAATGTCTTCTCATGACTTGATAGATCATTTCAGCAATAAAAATTACTTCATTGTGTGATGTAGCACAATTTATTTATTTATTCATTCAGCTATTGAAGTATATATTTTTGATTCCAAGTTTTGCCAGCTATTAAAAAAGTGTTATAACCATACATGTGCAGGTTTTTGTGTGGACATGTTTTCAACACTTTTCTGTAAAATCAAAAAGCATGATTTCTGGATCATATGGAAAGTATGTGTTTAGTTTATTTTTAAAATAATTTTTCAATTTTTAAATTATAATTGGCATACAATATTAATGTTTAATCACCATTTATATAACTTATAGTGATCACATGGATAAATCTAGTATCCATCTGACACTGTACATATTATTGACTATATTCCCCATGCTATACTCAACATACTCATGACGTTTTTGTAACTAAAAATTTGTATCTCTTAATCCCCTCCCTCTTTTACCCATCCTCCCAATGTCCCTCTCGTTTGGCAACCATCAAAATCTTCTCTGTATCTATGAGTTTGTTTTTGTTGTATTTGTTTATTTCTGTCTGTTTTGATTGTTCATTTTGTTCTTTAGATTCACATGTAAGTGAAATCATATGGCATTTGTTTGTTTCTATCTGACTTACTCCACCCAATGCAATAACCCCTAGGTCCATCCACATTGTTACAGATGGCAAGATTTTATTCTTTTTTTAGCTGAGTAATATTCTATCGTATATATGTACCACCTCTTCTTTTTTCATTCATCCATTGATGGACACCCATGATGCCTCCATATCTTGATTATTATAAATAATGTTTCAATGAACACATAAATTCACATGTCCCTTAGAAGCAGTGTTTTGGATTAGCATGGATAAATATCCAGAAGTCAGATTACTGAGTCCTTTTTCATCTCTTGATATAGCCTCTGCTGTAAAGTTTTTCTTGTCTAGTAGAAGTATTGTTAACCTGAGGTTTTTTTTTTTTCCATTTTCATTTTTATGAACTATCTTTTTCCCTTTCTCTACCTTCAGTCTGTGTGTGTCATTCAACCCAAAGTGAGTCTCTTGTGGGCAGTATTGTTAGTGGTCTGCTAGGTAAAGTAGTCTTGGTTGTAGGTCCTTGCTTCACTTTGTAGGTCTTTCATCATTTTGAATATTTTGTGCCAGTCCCTTCTGGCTGCAAAATTTCTGTTGAGAAATCAGCTGACAGTCTCGGGGAACTCCTTTGTAGGTAACTAACTGCTTTTCTCTTACTGCTTTTAAGAGTCTCTCTTTGTCTTTAAACTTAACTGTAATGTGTGTCTTGGTGTGGGCTCTTTGAATTCATCTTGTTCGGGACCCTCTGCACTTCCTGGGCTTGTAGGTTTATTTCCTTCTCAGAGATAGTGAAGTTTACCATTATTATTTATTCAAATAGATTTTCAATACCTTGCTGTCTCCTCTGTTATCCCTATGATGCGAGTGTTGTTATTCTTAATATTTTTCCAGCGGTCCACTAAACTATCCTTATGTTTTGGGATTCTTTTTCCTTGTTACTATTCTAATCGGGTGTTTTCTGCTACCTTATTTTTCAAATTGCTGATTCAAATCTCTGCTTCATCTAAGCTGTTGATTCTCTCTAGTGTATTCTCATTTCAGTTATTGCATTCTTAATTTCGTTTTTTTTAAATGTTTTCCAAGTCCATTTTTATGTTTTCTATCTCTTTGTTCAAGTTCTCGCTGGGTTCATCTACTCTTCCTCTAAGCTCATTGAGCATCCTTATATCAAATGCTCTGTTTCTGGTAGATTGCTTGTCATTTTGTTGAGAATTTTTCCTGGAGCTTTGTTCTGTCCTTTCATTTGGGACATGTTTCTTTGTCTACCCATTTGGTTGCCTTCTTGTGTTTGTTTCTATATATTAGGTGGGACTTCTATGTCTCCTGTTCTTAGCATAGTGGCCTTATTTAGTAGGTGTCTTAAGGGACCCAGTGATACAGTCTCCCTGGTCACCTGAGCTGGGTGCTCCAGGTGTGTCCCTTGTGTGGGTTATTCATGCTCTCCTGTTGTAATTGAGCCTTGGTTGCTATTTGCACATTAATAGAAGGGAATGATCCTTGGGCTGATTTGTTGTGATGACTGGCCATGACTACAGTGGAGAAGTTGTTGTGCAGGGGCTGACTCCACAGAGCAGGATTTGTTTTAGCGGGTATCTGGTGCCTGCTGAGTCTGCCAGTTGGGTGGAAGTGTTTGGATGAAGTTCTGGTGTGGTCTGAAGCTGGCCATTGGGTGTATTGATTTCTGGGGCCTCTTGGGAAGGTCTTTTGTGCAGGCCTTTCCGGGGCCACTTCTTATGAGCTAAGATCTGCAGATAATTGACACTTGTGTTGGGCTTGCAGGTACCTGGGAGAGGTTAAGCTGTGAACTGAGGCCAACTGCCACTGGTTCCGGGCTTGGAGCTGCTAAGCAATAGATACAGGGCATTCTGAGGCCAGATGGTGATTGTTTGGGGTTTGTGAAGCTTTGGGAGATCTTAGGAAAGTCCACAACATGAGCCAAGACAGGCCGTTTGTATAGAAAAGCCACAGGAAGTATGTTGGGTGAGTCTGGAAGTTGGATGGGACAAGATCTCAGGGAATCACCAGGGCAGGGCAGCCAATATTAGTCAGGTTGATGGAATTCTTCCCCCTGGTGCTCTACTAATAACAGGACAGTGCTAGTACACTTTATTGGGACTGCAGAACTACCCAAAGGGCACGGGAGTTCACCGGCCTGGCTGCTGCACATGGACAATCCCATCAAACTCCCAGACATCTCAGACTCACATCCCTCTGCTGCTGCTACCCCAGAAGGTATTCCCCAGACTGGGTTCTCCCCTCCCCCCAGTGAAACCTCACCCCAGTTTCCTCTTACAAGACACTCAGGGAGCCAGAATAACCTGGAGCTCCTGGTCACTTGACCTCTGATAGTCAGTTCCTAACCTCCAGGACCTGGAACTAGAGTCCTCCCAGCTACAGCCTCCTCCTCCCACCCTTCCTTTCACCGCGTGGTCATTTTCTAACCCTGGCCCCCACCGAGTCCCCAACACTCCCTCTCCCGCTTCCCTGACTTCCAGGACTGGCAGCCACTTGAGCCCCTGCCCCAGGAAACTGCAGTTCTGCAGGGCTTGTCCCATCCCCTGGGGACGGTTGCACCTACACCACTCTGGAGGTCCACTGGGACAATAAACACACGCAGTCATTTTAGTCCTATTAGACACCAAAGTCAAGTCACTGTGATTCCACGCAATCCCTCTAAATGCTCTAAAGAGAAGTTCTTCTACCTACAAGGCCGAGAAATCAAAGGTGTACTAACCCATGTGCTGTAACTAGTGGGGCCATCCAACAAATCCCAAATGGTTACCCCTTAGCTTTTTACTTACCTATTGTAAGCACAGATGTACTTACATGACACCATGCTGTATAGAATAAACCCAAGCTTTTGGCCATCCTGGTAGGACTCACCAAATGGTTGCTGATGACTCCTCTGCAAGTCAAGACACTAAACACTTCTTAATATTGAATTAAACAGGCCCCTGAGGACCAATGCCATGTCACTGGGGTGTACTGGAGAACAGAATTAGTAAGCCACCGTTTCCTCTTTCAATAGCCCCATCTGGCCGGTACATAAGCCAGCTACTAATGAAAGGTACTTCACCATTGACTGTTGGAACCTCAGTGCTCAGACTCCTAATATTACAGAATTGAATGAGGACATATATCAGGCCTAAGGAGAGCCCTCTTGGTTGGTGACCTGGTTTACACGTTCTACTCTGTTCCCTTCATGGAGGAATCCCAAGTCCCATTTGCCTCAGCTTTAGGAGGGGCTCAGTGTTCATGTATACATCTCCCAGTGGGATATTTAAACAGTCCAAAACTGCACATAACTTCTGCTACCAGGATTTAAGTGCTTCTCCATGGAAAAGGTGCTCTTTGGCCTTATTCTGAATGTGATGCTGACATGTCCCTCTGAGGAAGCGGTATGGGCAGATGTGCCCTCTCAAGGACCATGCACGCCAACGTGACTGGACAGTTACCCCTCTCAAGATCCAAAGCCCAGCCTCATCTGTCAAATTTCTAGCATTGTCTGCTCCTCTGAAGGCTGAGAAATCCCCTCAACAAACATCCATTATTCAACTCTACCTGTTCGTTATACTCGGACAGGCACGACACATACTAAGTCTTTTCATGTTCTGGGAACAAGATATTGCTCGTCTCTTACTGATCCTTCATGCTGAAATTCAATTATAGGCAAGTCTGCCACCTTCCACTGGGTGAAACTCAGTGTTGTGATTTGGGAGGGTCAGCGAACCTGTCCTTCAGTCCCCAGCTGCACATTCAGGTTGAATCCTTGGCCATATTTGGCTCTGCCTACTGGAGTCTCAGGGCCAACTGTGAGCCTGCCCAGCTTCCTACAGGGCACTGGATTAAGCGCCTACTTCTAGCGGCAGCCTGATATTTCCCCCAAGGGCAAGCTTTTGGCATCCTACTGGGCTCTTTCAGAAGCCAAGACCCTAACAGAACTCCCCAACACACAAGTCCCTGTAACGCCCTGAGTGACCAACGCCTCCCAGCAGAAGCTCGGAGGCCACTGATGCCTGTTGGTAAAATGTAAAGCCTACCTTCAGGTACAGTTGAAACTGACATCAAAGTCTTTTCCAAAATTCCAGGAGGATGTGGTTTCCCCTACACTTAGCTCCTGGCCTGAGATCCTTGAGGAAGTAAGAGCCTCTGCTATCTCTCACCCTGGTTACTTGGGGAGATTCTTGGAACAAACTCTCTAAGATGGGCAGGAGTCAGTGTCCCTCTTAGGTGGCAATGCCACCATTGTGCACAATGCAGCTCATTGGAGGTCCTTGGCAGCCCACTGGCTCCAAGCGCTTCACTGGCCGAGGGCCTTCCAGCTCAGCCCAGCTGGGAACTCGAAGCTGTCCACCTAGGCCTTACAGAGGCCATAACACAGAGCCTTTCACAGATGCACACTTTCACAGATCCCTGGCCAGTAGCTAACAGCCTTGCCATTTGGTATGGACAGAGGCTAAGGGAAATTTTCTCGCATGAGGCAAGCCCATTTGGGGTGGCCAGTTGTGGATGGGATTATCAGAGTCCCCAACTTCTGTTATTGTTGCTCATGGCTCCACACACACAAGCTGTTGCTGGGAATATGGCAGACCCCTCACCAAGCCCTCTACACGTTGCTCGGAGCAGACTCCTCAGGGTATCGACTCTTCCACCAGCTCCCAAAATTGGCCCACAAGACCTTGGGTCACCAGGGAATTCAGGCCTTGACAATCTGGGCTCAAGCGAGGGGACTCTGTCTCCCCTCAGCAGCACTAAAAGTTGTGACAGACTATTGCATTTTCTGTTTCCAAACCAAACGATGGAAGCTGTCCTGAGGGGGCACTCTCTCCGGGGAGACCCATCATACAAGTGCTGGCAGACTGAATGCCCTGGCCCACTGCCCCCCACTGCAGTCATCAGCACTGATGCAGGACTCTTCCAGGCAAGCCCACCCAGAATCCCTCCTCACAACAGGTCATCTCACTAAACATGCTGCTGTCCCTTTTGTGCTGCACACATTGCTGACTCTGACCGGAGACCCACCTTACTTCTCAGGAGACTCAACATAAGAGTCCTTGTCATTCCCATGGAGCCTACCATCCCAGGGTACTGGCTTCAGGCATCACAATGGCCTTTTTAAAGAGGCACCGCCTAAATTACCAGCAGCAAAGTGGTCCCAAAATTAATCAAACTTACCCCAGGCCCTGGTCTTACTTAATTCTTGTCCCTTAGCCTTTATAACCCACATACCAATTGTTCTACATCTCAAAATCTCACTTTTGGTCATTTCTGTCAATGCTCATATTCTCACTCTCCAAGACAATGTTTTGTTTTGTTTTTTTTTATTTTGCCCTCTGATTCCACTTTCCCCATACAACCTCCAGGCCAAGGAGATCTAGGAAAATAAGCTCACCTGTGGAAAATTTGGAACACAGCTACTCCTAATTTGGTGTCTTCCAGGAATCAGGAAAGTCCCGTTTTCCCATGGTGGCTTCCCTTTGTACAGTCCCCAGACCAGGGCTGTCCTGCATCTACAGGTGATGTGACAATGACAGGCCCAGAGGGAGCTGAGCTGACAACATCCGTTTCTTGTGATAATGGTTTGAGGCTTCATCTCACATCCACAGACTCATCCCAAAGACTCGGCTGGATGAGTGTCTGCCATTGGGCTCTGCTAACTGTGAGTACTCTGGATGTGGGTGGGCAGTAGGGTGAGGCAGGATTTCCTCAGTAAAGTGTTATGGGAACTGGAATAGTTTCATTCTCATAACTCAGTGAACCACAGCTAAATACAGTAGATGTTTCCAGATGAGAAAACCAATTTCATAGATCTTATAAGATCATGTTTGTATGTTTTTGAAAGTAATTAATATTTTTATGATACCATATTTGAAGTGGAATTGTTTGACTTTTTTACTGTTTTATTGCTTTTTTGCATTTTATCTTACAGTATGTACTTAGATGAAATTTTATCTTTTAAAATTTATCTTTTAAAATACAAATCATTTGAACTACTGCAAAATCACTCAGTCACACTCTTGCGCTCTTTTCATTTTTGACATATTAGGATATTTATAATATTTTAGGACTGTTTAAAATTATATCCTAAAAACATGAAATGTGTATAACATTTTACATTAATTAGATTTTCTCATGTTATAGCCGCCAGCCCCTGATAGACACATGGACCACCAGAAATCAGTGAGTTATAGGAAACACACTCTTTATTCAGCCAGCTGGGTCTGCCAGGGGTACGCAGACCACAAATTAAGCAACCCCGAAATGTAGAGGTACAGGGTTTTTAAGCCCTAACCCTCCATTCTTCATCCTGTTTGAACACACAAGTCTATTTTTCTTCTTTTTACTAACTGTCAACCCACAGGTCGGTTGTGCAAGTGGGGTACAGAATCAGAAAGCTTATTGTTAGAGCATTATGTTCCCATGGGCAATAGCCAAGCAGTAATTTTTCAGCCAGCACAATCAGATGAACATAAATATTTTGTTTTATTCTGTTATAATGATTCCTACTAGAGGATTTGTGTCTGGTTACCATAATACTATCTGAACATATCAACTTCTACCCTATTTGAAAGTCACAGCAACCCATATTATTAAGAAAACCTCTCATTTTCTATCTCTTCTGTCTTTGAAAGTTTCCATTTATAATTTGCTTAACAAAATTTGTATTTGCAAATGTGGCAAACATCTTTCAGTTTTGATGTTGAGATTGACAACTTAAAGCTGTATGAATTCAGTAGGGATTGTGCTTTTTAATGTCCATGTTCTTTAAAAGGAAAGAGAGAAATGGAACCAGATTTGGTTAAATATAGAAAAGAAAAAATAATGGTGAAGTTATTGTCCATTTTGACCCATGAAAACATCGAACCCTCAAGAAACTTGATCAGCAGAAAACCTCTCTGTTTCTGAATACTAGAAAAATTTAAATTTGTTTTCAGAGCCAACATGTTGAAGTCCAACTCCATTCGTTTAGGGAGGATAATGTCAGAGAGAAGAGAGCAAAGACACTGATCAGCAGAGGGCACAGAGAGCATGTTGTTCCCAATCCCAGTGTCTACACAGCCCTCAAAGTCCAATGTTTGACCATTGAGCATATGACTCAATGTGGCATGGGCATGACTGTGAGGCAGGACAGGCAAATTCTATAGTAGAGGGAGCTCAAGCCCTGCAGTGAGAAAGAGCTCTTGACTGAGCACAAGAAAGAATTCAAGTGCACACTGGTATTAGAGTCAAAAAAAAAAAAAAAAAGTTTACTGGAGACAAGGTAGCTCCATAGACAGAGCATTTAGTGAGAAAAGGGAAGAATATGTAGAGTGAAAGGCCTGCTGGCAGTTCCCAGCCTGTGATCCATAGGTTCCCTATGGTTTTAGCCCTAGGTAATGAATGATTTTATTTGTGTAGGGAGCCACTTAAAGACTCTGTTTTCCTGTTTCCCCTTCAGGATGTGGGGAATGGATTGTTAGTAATCCCAGTAGAAACCTTCCTTTGTTCTGTAGGTGTCCTCCTGGCCTGGCTGCAGGGCTGATCAGCACATTGCTGATCATGATTGATTATGGCTTGATTAACATTTGAATTCTCTTGCCTCCTCCTTACATTAGGGGGATTATCTCTGTTATTACAGACTTATGTATTTTTCAAGCTTGGGAGAGTGTTGTGATAGTAAGTAAAATATCAAAAAAAGGATCACTGTGTGAACATTTTGGTGCAATGTCACAGATGTCATAAAGAGGATGAAAGTTGTCTTTTTTCTGCTCATAACTGAGGGTTGGTGAGAAAGCCCCTTCTAGGGTGGAGGGAGTCTACCTGTGGGGGTCCCTCTGATGCAAACTAAACTGGGAGAGTCAGCAACATTTAGAAGATGGTTAAAACATGTGGTACACACAAAATGCAGTCCAAAGGTGTCCATACCCCAATCCCTACATACTGCGAATATGTCGTTTCATAGAAAGAGAAAGTAACTTTGCAGATGGAATCGGGTTTACTTATCTGCTGGTTTAAATTAGGGAAGTTATCTGTATTATCAGGGATGAGGGCAGTATCATCACAGAGGTCCATAAGTGTGGGAGCATAATGAAAAATAGAAAGTGTGAGTGACATGATGTGAGAGAGAAGCACTGGATGTTATTTTTTAAAATCGATTGTTTTGGTGGGTCTTTCCATTAGCGTAAAGTTTCTTTCAGTTCAGCTGTGCAAACAGCTGAGTGACTATGCACCTATCACTGTTCTGAGTGCTAAATGTTAGGAAAGGAAATGTAATAATAAAGGGGCACCTTCTAAAGAGGGCGGCCCAGGCACAACACAAGCACAGATAACAGGCACCTTCTACAGTCATGATTGTGCATATGTTGGTATTCAGTATGAATTATTTGGAGTAGAAAATAATGCTTAGGGTGTATCTTCAAGAATTTACAGGAGATAGGAAGGGTTAACCAAGAACTATTGGATGGAAAACGAGACAATGGTGAGGACTTTGACAACTGAGTAAATCAGTTTGATAACGTGAGATCCATTATTTTTTTCCAGATACACAATGTATGTATTCTCTATGCCATTAAGATCATCAATTTCTATTTATGGTATCATTAAAAATATCTTTGGCTTCCAAATCATTATTGGAGTCTCAGCCAACACCCCCCTCCTCCTCTTCTACACCTTCAGATTCCTTCTGAGATGTAGGCAGAAGCCCACCAACCTGACCACCAGTTATTTGGCCCTCGTGCACATACTAATGTTTCTCACAGTGCTGTACTTGTTGTATCCAGACCTCTTTGAGTTACTGAATATTTGGAATGACTTCAAATGTAAGGCATTTTTCTACATGAGCAAGGTCATGAGGAGCCTCTCTATCCTCATCACCTGCCTCCTGAGCTTGCTCCAGGCTGTCACCATCAGCCCTAGCACTTCCTGGCTGCTGAAGTTTAAATATAGATCCACAAAGTACATTGTCCACCTTTAATTCTTCCTGTGGTCCCTCAGTTTGTCTTTCAGCAGTAACCTCATCTTCTACACTGTCGCTTCGTCCAATGTGATCCAGTCCAATCTACTGCAAATCAGCAAGTTCTGCTTTCTGGACCCCATCAAATCCATCATCAACGTTCTGTTTTTCACTCTGAGGATATTCAAAGATGACTCCTTCATTGTAATCATGCTGCTCTCAAGTACACACATGGTGATTCTCTTGTTCAGGCATCAGAGGCATTCCCAGCTCCTTCACAGCACCAGCTTCTCCCTCAGAGTTTCCCCAGAGAAAAGGGCCACCCAGACCAACCTGCTGCTAGTGACTTTCTTTATGGTCATACACTGGGTGGACCTCATCATATCATCGTCCTCTGTCCTGCACAACCAGATGCTTGTGAGCAATGCCTATGCCACCGTCAGTCCTTCAGTGCTAATCAGTTCTGATAAAAGGATAATCAATATCTTGCAATATGTCAACTTAAAGTGCCATCAATTCTTAAGAAGATAGTGACAAAAAATATTTATTTAAAAAATAAATTACTCTGCTATTAGTTAAAATTTTTAAGTAGCACAGAATTTGCTATTTGATTTTATTAAATCATTTAGAATTATACGTTTATTATTTCTAAAAATTATAAAACTTATTAATTTCCTGTGTTCTGACTTCTATTAAGGATGTGAGATTTTGCTCTCATCTTTGTGGGTGTTATGCAATTTTGAGCCGGAACATCACTTGTAAAATTCTTAATCTTTTAGCAGGAAATGAAATGGGACATCTCTTGCAGAGTTAATCTTTTTAGTAAACTTAGTTAAGTTTTCTTCCTTCCTTTTTTTGGAAAATGGCTCCCTCCCTCAAATCCTGATAATTGCCCTGAGGACTCAGATCCTCTGGCTAGTAATAAGGGTCATCAGCCCATTTTTAAGTAGAAATGGTGTTAAACCAGATAGGGCCGTTACAGTCTGAGGGGGAGGAGACTTTAAACCAAAGGTCTTTCTTTTTGCTCTTTAAGAAATATATTAACCAAGTCTGTTTCCCTTTACTCACTTAATAGGAAAATCAATAATAGAAATTAATAGATGTATGATTTAAATAATGAATTTGTATTTTCTTTTCCTTGTCTAGGGACTAATGAGGCTGCACCTCAGCAAGAAACCTAAGACCCCACCCTGACTGAAGCAGAAAGAGAAAGAGCTCCATGAAACCCCTGTAGGCAGGGACTATGGCCATTCTCAGCAGATACAGAAGAAGAGACCTCCCATCTCTCAACATCCATACTAATAATAAGGAGGTTCATAGCTCTTAGAAAAAAAGATAGCAAAGATACCGAGGTCATCCTATCTTAGAAGGGGTCCGCCCTAATCCGCCCACAATTAAGCAAACCAGAAGGCATTTTTTTAACTCACACAAAGAAACCAGTAGGCAGAGATAGGTACCAGTTTATGCCAGTCACTCGCACCTGCTCAACAAAGACCCCAATGACCTTCAACTCACCTGAGTCTCATTATACCATCATTATAACATGATGCATATGCCCGGAAGTTTATTAATATCATTATAACAGACTGAATTGTGGGAACAAACATGCGCAGAAGGCAAAATAATGAATCACTGAGTCCTGTCAATCTTAGTTGTCAATCAAGGAAGCCCACCCGAAGTAACCACCTACAGCAAAAAGGGATAAAAACCCTAGTCTTTGTTACCAGGCCTTTTGAGCCATGCTCCTCTTGTTCAGGCCTGCTTCCACATCTGCAAGTGTACTTTCCTTTCTAATAAAACTTTTCTTTTCTACTATATTTGGTGTCTTGCTCAGTTCTTTGTTCGAGACATCAAGAACCTGGACAACGTGCTGGGAGAGGACCCCACCCTCTGGTAACAATTTGACTGTTATTTTTATTAAATAGCGGCTTTATGTCTTCAGATACAATAAATTTTGAAATCAAGGAATCACGGTATGTTTTAATTTTAGAAATTTGTAAATCCATGCTTCCTTGGTTATAATTTTTCATTATTTTTCATATTCTGGTAAAACCAAGAGATGTATTTTATTCCTCCTCATTTTAGTCTTTACATATATTAACTGTATTTATATTTTCAGTCATTGTATTCTCTGTTTACTCAATCTGGCTGTATTCATCATGCTCAATATTCCAGTTGACTAGTCCTATCGCCATCTCAGTCTAACTTAATGCTTAACTTATTTACTGTATATTAAATTGATTTATTATATTTTCAATAATTTATTCTCTATTTTTTTCAAATATAGTTTTTCAAACTGATGGTTTCTTGCTCTTTCTCCATTACTTTGTTTTCCTTTTTTCCATTGTTTTTACTCAAACATTTTAAACCTATCTCTAACATTTGCAATTTATGTGGCCTCCAATTTATTCTGACCCTGTTATGGCGCGAAAGATTCTAAGACCATTGGAGCCAAATGAGATTATTTGTGAGCTTTTATTAGCCGGCCGGCGACTGACTCTCTACCACGCAGGGTTAGCAGAGATCAGCCCCGAGCTTCCAGAGGAGGCAGCTTATAAAGCCTCCAACTACATCCTTGAATAAGCAGATTGCAAGAAGCAGAAGTTAGCCGTTAACATTTTGTACAAAGGTAAATGTATCCGGAGAACTCTCAGATCAAAAAGGGCCTAGTAGACAATTTTATCATCTGCACCTTGGAATGTTGCACTTCTCCTGGGGCTGGCGCCTGGAGATATCACCTCCCTGTAACTGAGTTACTGCTCTCCCTGGGAGCCGGCGCCACTTCCCCGAAACTGGAGAATTTCCACTTTTACAACCCTTTTCCCTGATAGCTTATTTCCTTAGTTGCTCTGAAATTATAATTTGATTCAGACACATGGGAGATACTGTATTTGGAACATCTCCAGTCAGTTTATTTTTTATTCCTATTTTTCTGCAGGTCAGTTGGACAGCCCACATCCATGTTTTCTTTGTGACCAGTCAGTAGCTCGAGTGTTAGTTTCTTAGTTTGATCGCTTTCATGGATTACTCATTTTCTTGATTCACTATGCCTGGGAAGTTCTTGTGTTTTTCTTTCAAATTTATCAGCATTTAAAAAACTCCTAACATCTTGACAGTTTTTTTTGTTGACCGTATTAGAGGATTTCACTATCTATAGTATTTTTTTCCCCAACAGCACAAATATCTGCAGTGTACAAGTGTAAAATGGGCATTTTGTGGCTAACAAGAGCGTCTCATGAGAAATAGAAAAGTTCTTCATGTGAAATCGCCTTCTCCCCAATTACCATTTTATTGCTATTACGGTTACCACTTGGTAGTAACTAGTATGAGGTGATATTTAATACATCAAAATTTATTTTATTGTTTACACAAATTTCTGGAAAGATATACTACAGTGCAGTGAACAATAATTACTATTTTACTACAGCACTGAGTTAATATTGGTAGAATTATTTTCCCAAATTCAAATCTCTTGGCACCACTTGCCATGTTTCCTCCTCAGCACCTGCCCAACTCTGTAATAATAATCTCAGTTTATATTTTTCACTAGATCTGAATTTAGTTAAGAGTTAAATAAATTTTCATGTAACTAGACATTACTTGTTGGTTACACTTCAATTTATAGCTTCTGCTGTTGTTTCACAGTAAATCTGACAGGTTGAATTTCTGCTTTCATGAAGTTAATGACATTTTTGGCCTAAAACTACTTTCCTCTAATGTTGGAAATTAATGTCTATTAGTTATTTACTGTTGACGAAGGCTGCCATTTGTTTCTATGCTTAATAAGTCATACTTTGAAATAAAGTTATATAACATGGTCATTTATTTGTTGTATTCCAAAACATTTGATACCTATAGGATTGCAAATGTGTCAGATTTGCCTTTCTATCAACATCAAACCGATATTACAAGAAATGCTAGAGAGACTTCAAGAAGAAGATGAAAATAATATGAATAATAAAATAGCAATAACTACGTATCAATAATTACTTTAAATGTAAATGGATAAATGCTTCAATGAAAAGATAGCGTAGCTGTAAAACTGAAAGCAACCAAGAAACAAGACAAAGACTCATGGACATAGACAACAATTTAGTGGTCACCAGAGGGAAGTGAGGGAGTGGCGAGGTAGATAGGGGGAAATGGGATCAAATATATGGTAACAGACAGAGATTTGACTTTGGGTGGTGAACACGATACAATATACATGTGATATTGAATTGTACACTTAAAACCTATGTAATTGTATTAACCAATGTCACCCAATTTAATAAATTTAATAAACTTAAAAAAGTCACTTGCATTTTTATATACCGACAATGAGCAATCTGAAAATTAAATTATGAAAGCAATTCATTTATAATAGTTTAAAAGATAAAAAACATTTAGGAATAAATGTAACAAAAATGTGCAAGTCTTTTACACTGAAAAAATGCTGAAAGAAATCAAAGAATAATGAAAAGACATTTAATGCTCAAAGATAAGACTATTTAATGTTAAGATCACAATATTCCACAAACTCATCCAAAATTTCAATGCAACACCTTCAAGTTCTCAACTCTCATTTTACAGAAATTCACAAGCTCACTCTGCAAATCATATGGAAATACAAATGAAACTACTACCTCTGACAATCTAAAACAATTGGATGACTCGCACTTCCCAATAACACATCTTATAAAGCGGCAATAATCAAGATAGTGTGACAGAGGTCAATGAAACAGATTTGAGAGCTCAGTAGTAAACATTGTTATTCATGGTAAATTAATTTTGATAAAGATGCCAAGAAATTTAAATAGGAAAAGAAGGATCTTTTCAATCAATGGTGCTTGAGAAAATAGGTAACCACATACAAAAGGTTGAGGTTTGATATCTAATAAAAATTATACAAAAAATACTCAGAATAGATTGATACTCAAATGGCATAGCTATGCCTATAAAATCTTTGGGAAAAACTGGAGTAAAATTTTGCGATATTAGATTAAATAATGATTTCTTACAACTGAGAAAAATTTTTTGATGAATTTCACTTTTTCAAATTTAACAAAAAAGCCTTTTCATTCTCACAACACCATTAAGAAAATGAAAAGACAAGTAAGTGAATGGGATAAAATATTTCAAGTTACATAACTTAAGATGTATCAGAATATATTTTTTTAAAAAGCTTTGACAGGTCAAAAATAAAAAGACGACTGACCAACTTGAAAGATAAAAGAAGACCTAGGTAAACACTTTTTACAAAGAAGATATACAAATTGACAATAAGCACGTGAAAATATGTATAAAATATTTAGTCTTGGGGAAATGCAAACTGAAAGCACAATGAGATGAAAATATGACTACAACAAAGAAATAATAGCAAAAATGAGGAGACTATAGAAACCCCATATGCAGAAAGCAATATAAAGTAATACCACTTTATAAAACAATTTGGTAGTCCCTCAAAATGTCATACAGAGAACAACCATACGATTCAGAAATTACACTCCTAGGTATGTACTCTGAAGAAACAAAAACTTATGACCATGCAAAAGTTTATACGTAGATTCTCATACCAGCACTTTTATAACAGCAGAAAGTGGTACAACTCAAATATCCAACAACTAGTGAAAAAAAAAACCTCATGTGCTTTACCCGTGCAACAGAATACTATTTGCCAGTCCAAGGGAATAAAGCATTGCATATGCTACAACAGGAATGAACCTCAAAGACAAAAAGGAAAAAACAACTTAGTGAAAATAATTACACTCAAAAGACCACATAATTTATAATGCTACTTGTAAGAACTTTCCATGAAATTTTCATCTATAGAGAGAAAAAATAGATTAATGGTTGTCTGTGGCTGGGGTGCAAATCATCTAAAGCTACTTATGCAGATATACTAAAACTGTTGCAGTTGTATACTTAACATTTGTGATTAATAAATTATATAAATTGAAACACAGCAGAGTGAGAGATGTCCCCAGATCTCTCCCCTTGAAACAACAATAAGCTGAACATCTAAAACTCAACAAAAAACACCCAAACTGCACACCAGCACGTCTGAGCATGGGATCTGCACATAAGAGCTACCACAGTTTAGAACCCTGGGTGTTGGGCGGTGGTCTGGGAGAAATAAAGAAGCTGCCTCTCGCAGCCACCGAGTTCCCTGCAGGAGGAGGAGGAGGGGAGAAAGATCGCAAGTTCCTGCAGCAAGTTCTCTGAACAGCCCTTCCTGGGAAACCTGTGAGCTCCCCGTAGCTGGCTAGCTGCAGGGCACAGTCATCAGGGCAGAAAGCAGAGAAGGAGGACCAGACTGCAGAGAAACAACAGCTGTTATTTGCTGACCATGGGTGCAAAACCAAGGCTTAGCCACAGACCCCAAACCCCTACCCAGAGGGCCCTTTCCCTCATACTCTCCGAGACTGATCACCGCCGAGCCCCAGGGGAATCTGAGCAAACACTGCCAAGACTGACATTGACACTGACAGGAACTGAAACTGAGGGTAGCAAGCTCAACAAGAAAATTTAAAAAGCGTTATTAAGACTTTATACAAAGGAGGGATCCAAGAGGCTTAGACACCACCTACTGGAAATCAAAAGAAATTGCCTTCTTTGCAACAGGCTAAAGAGAGACCTTTATGTAATAAGTCTTCTCTT
>NW_006443124.1:18423519-18426965 GCF_000325575.1 Pteropus alecto
CATGGACATGGACTATAGACTAGTGGTTACTAAGGGGGTGGGGGAAGAGGTAGTAGGTAGATGGGGTAAAGGGGGTTAAATATAGGGTTTAGGGGGAGGGTGGAGTAAAGAGGATCAAATATATGGTAGCTGAAGGAAACGACTTTGAGTGGTAAGCACACAATAGAATGTATAGATGTCAAATGATAATGTACACCTGAAAATTATATAATTGTATTAATGAATGTTATCCCAATAAACTTAATTTAAAATAAATAAATAATATAATATAGAATATAAATTATGTCCCATAAAATAAAGATGCAAAAAAAGAGTAAGAAGGTTTCTGTGCCCAAGGCACAGACCCTGTAAACCAAACTCATTGCTTGTCCATTTTAAGAAATATTAAAGCATGTGGAGCAGGCAAGGACACTAGTGTAACATGAAAATGTTTATAATGGCTACTGTGGATGTGTAAAGGGGTTCTATGGAGAGTAACTTCATAGGTGGTCTGACCGTAAATCCCTAACTGGGCAGGCATGCCCCAGGGCTGTGACTTCCTTAGTGAAAGGTTCATCTTTGCCTTAAGAAGCCCTGTTCACTATTCTAGTGCATCTAGGCTCACATGCCTTTGAGATACCAGAGCACCCTCTTCTCCAGACCTCTCAGGGGTGTAAAGACTCTCGAGGGAGCACATTAGTTAACGAGCCTATAACCTGATCCTATTGTGCTCTCTCCCATCTCTGTGGACTCTTCCTTAAGTTCCCTCTCTACTTTCAAATGAATGAAACTGCAAAACTGCCATTCTATGGAACATGTGCCATCAGTTTGGCTCAAATTAACTCTTATAAAAATTCTCTGCAGATTTGGATGTTCTTATATTGACACTACATGTGCTAAAGAAAAACAGAAATATAGAAGAAATTAATGGACAAAAATTGTCTAAGTTTTATATCTTCTGTATAAGGGGTGTCTACGGACATAAATTGTATGATAAGTTTTACTAGGCCAGCAAAATCAAATAAATGATAATAACTTATGAAAGAGTAATCGATTTACAGTTTGCTTTGGAAATGTAATAATGCCTTCATAGGGTTGGGGATATTCTTTATCAGTGTAACTCAAAGAAGCTGCCTAACATAAAGTTTACTGATGATGCCCTGTTCCTGGCGTCAGGTACTTTTACAGTAGCCTTTTACCGGTTATAAAGCAGCTCCTTTGTTACCTGTTCCCAACTAATTGTAACACCCAAAGCCAATACTGACCCCCAAATTAATCGCCACAACCTGAGAGAAGATGTTTGCCCTTTACTTTATACAGTGTAGCTAATGTAGAGTGCATAAAAAGTTTTATTAAAAATTTAAAAATCTTCATCTAAATTTTATCATGGAGATTTACAATGCTAATAGTGATATAGTTATATAATAAAACCCACTGTCAATACCAATCCCAATTGCTGCATTCTGCTCTGGCAATTTTTTTTTTTTTGTCTTTCATTTTGAATTATCAAATGTAATGATCTAAGTCATATTTTAAAGTAAATATGTCATATTGTTATGTTTGTAGAAATTTTAGTTCCTCTATTTACTACTAGATGAAAAGAAAAAAATAATGAAAATGTTGACTTCTGACCCCCGAGGAGGTGGTGTTGGGAGGGGGAGACTTTGGGATGTGGTTAGATCACGAGTCTCTGCCCTCATGCATGGGGCTGATGGGCTCATAGATCAGGCCCCAGAGCTTCTCCAGTGAGGACACAGTGAGAAGATGCCTGTTCGTGAGGCACAAAGTGGCAGCCTCCCGAACTGTGAGAAATCAATTCATGTTGCTTAGAAGCCTCCCAGTCTAAGATATTATGTTAAAGGAGCCGAAATGGATTAAGGCAGAAATAAAAAAATTCCTGCTGTACGAAACACCTAAAACTGTGGAAGCAGCTTTGGAGTTGGGAAACAGGCAAGGGGCTGCAAGAGTGCAGAGGTGCATGCCACAACCACCCTGAGTTGTTGTGTGTGTACAGTTAAGTGGGCTCTTGTGAGAGCCCAGGAAGAATGAGGGGATGGAGGGGGCGAGCTGTGGAGAAGGCCTCTGACTTCCCAGTAAATACCCAACAGAAATGAACAGAATGCTGGTAGAAATACAGACAGGAAGGACCATTCGGGTAAGACCTCAGATGCAAAAGGGGGATGTGCGATTGGATGAGGAAGGAATGTCACGCCTTGCCACAAAGTGGGAAAGAACTTGGCTACATTGAGTCTGTGTCTTTGTGTTTTGTGGAAGGTAGAATTGGTGAATGACAAAACTAGATATGGAGCTGGAGCAAAGCACTGAAGGAGCAGCGTTGTCTGTCCTGATTGCTTAGAGTAAAATGTGAGCAGAGAGAATTCATTTAAAGGTGAAATTAGGTGAAAGGAAAGCAGAATTTACAGATTTGGAAAACTCTCAGTTTATCTATATTGCGAAAACATGAGAACATTAAGGGGGTGGCCAATCACTGTTGGATAAAGCTATCAGTCAACAATCTCACAGAAGCTAGACTATGGAAAAATGACCTTCCTTTCCCCAAAAATGATTCCGTCTATCATCAGGGCTGACTCTATCACAGCAGGCTGGAAGGGGAGCCACACAGCAGTGTGGTTACAAAGGAAGGGCTGCCCAGGCCTATGAGACCTTGTGGCCCAGTATCTGGAGTGTCCTCACATTGCAGGCTCTTCTGTTCACACTCGGGCACCACGATCCTTATCCAACTGAGGTATGGTTCCGGTGGCACCGGTGTGGCAGAGGTCACGATGGCTGCCCCTCTAGAGGCAGAGGCATCAAATAGTGGTGGCATCTGCATGGCACTGTCTCACGTGATGTGATGAGTCATAGGGTTCTGGCATCCTCAACCTAGATGCCAATGAGCATTCAGCACAGCCAAGGGCAAGGGAAGGGACACCATCCAGGATAGTGCCAGGCTCAGACCTCGTCCCTACTGTGGGATGGGGATGTTCACACAGTATCAAAACAAGAAGGACCTGAGGCTGCAATGTAAAAAAAGTTTACTTGGGTTTTTAAGAATTCAAATCCTGGAGTCTGAGGTTTGGGAGGAAACCTGAAATATGCCCCAGGAACAAAGAAAAAAAAAGAAAGCCATTGCTTATAAAGGCAAAAATCCAAGTATTTCTGAAACTTCCCACTGGCTGTGTCACATGGCACTCCGACTGGACTCTGAGAGCTGGTCAGGTCCAGGTGTTAGGGCTCTGGGGCAGGCATTGGCCTGGAAGCAGGGATGTGGGATCCAGATGTGGCCTTGCAGAAGCCCAAGCCCCAGCAGAGTGGGCACCCGAGCTGCCACCATGGGCTTCCTGGCCCATTTGGGGCCCTGACGTTAGTGGCGCCACTTACATGCCTCTGTTCACATGAGCAGCAAGGATAGTGTCACTTGGGGCCTCAGGGGCCCAATCTCTGTTGTACAAAGATGTAGGGGCAGG
>NW_006443124.1:18426983-18472900 GCF_000325575.1 Pteropus alecto
CAGTCATTCCCCCACCCCCACCCCTCTTATCCACAGGGATAAGTTCCAAGACCCCAGTGGATGCCTGCACTAAATTCTATGTATAGTTTTTTTCTACACATACATACTGATGATGATAAAGTTTAATTTGCAAATCAGGCACAATAAGAGATCAACAATAACTAACAGTAAAATAAAACAATTAGAACAATATACTATAATAAAATTTTTTTGAATGGGGCATTTTTAAGGAAAGTAGGGTTACTTAAGCACAAGCAGGGCGATAGGACGACACTGGGTCTGATGACCAAGAAGACTATTAAGTGACTGCTGTGTGCAGCACGGAAATACTGGACAAAGGGACGACTCCCTCTGGGTAGGGAGGAGAGGGACAGCACTACACTTCATCATGCTCCTCTAAGTGACAAACAGTTTAGAATTTATGAATCGCTTATTTCTGAAAACTTTTCTTTTAATATTTTTGAACTGTGGTTTACTACGGGTACCGTAAACCACAGAAGTGAAACTGCTGATAAGGGGGCAGCTGTGCTCATGCCTCGGAGTGTCAGGAGGTGAGAGCTCTACCTGGTTACCCTGGAGGGCAGAGCACGCATCTAGTCAAAGGTTACCCCTGAGCCTGAGGACTAACAATGTCTGCTCTGTTGGGTTCTGGAAGTGCTTAGGACCTGTTACTTCTTCTTCTTTCTCATTTTCCTCCTTGGAGTGGGAGTGTCTGTCTTGTGTGGGCCTCACCACTGTAGGTTGTAAGCACATAACTCATCTGGGTTGACAGATTCACAGCTAGAGAGGAATCTGCCTCGAGATGAATCTTGCTCTGAGTCTCACCCACATCTGATTTAGATAATATTTTATTTCAGTTTCATTGAGATATAATTGACATATGACATGCATAGGTTTAAGGTATAAATCATGATGATTTGATATGTGTACACATTTTGAAATGATTACAAGATAATATTTAGATGAGATCTTGGACTTTGATTTTTTAGTTGGTACTGAAATGAGTTAATATTTGGGGGTTATGAGTAAAAATGAATGTATTTTGCATGAAAAAAAGGACATGAACGTTGTGGTGCAAGGGCAGAATGCAACAGAGTAAATATTTTTTATTCCCCCTAATTTAATTTTTTAAAACCTAATTCCCAATGTATTGGTATTTGGAGGTGGGACATTGGGAGGTGATTAAGCCATGAGCACTCATGCGTAGTATTAGTACCACTATAAAAAGAGACCCCAGAGAGCCTCTTTGCTCCTTCTGCCATGTGAAGACATAGTAAAAATATGGCCGTCTACGAACAATCTACCTGAAAGCAGGCTCTCATCAGAAGCTGGATCAGCCAGTGCATTGATCTTGGACTTCCCAGCCTCCAGAAGTGTTAAAAATCAGTTTATGTTACTTATAAGCCACCCGGTCTTTTTTCACAACAGCCCAAACAGACTAAGACACACCAGCATAGCCCTACATCATCAGGTGGAACTATCAGCCCCCCCTTCTCCCTGGGAAGGGCAGGAAAGGACTGCACAATGTACACAACATTCTGATTTTCATGGGGCTGCCCAGGCGCCAACTTCTGTCCCACCAGTCTTGGGTCACTGATAGGACCTGGCACACTCTAGACATCTGTCGGCCACAAAGATGGTAGTTTGAGCAGCATACTAGTGCCTGCCAGAGCTCCCTCCCAGGCTTAGAACAGAGAGCGGGTGGAAAACCCAAGATCCAGCTTCCTCATAGGAAAAGAAAAGAGTTACACTGTTTCTCTAACATTTCGATTTTTCCCAGAGCCTCCCAAGGGACTGGCTTCTGCATTACATGTCTCAGAGCACTGCTGGGATCCAGCTTACCCTAGATGGCTGGGATCCACCAAGAGGAAAGATGGAAGTTGAACTGAGCAAAGATGATTAAAAGATGCCCAGAATCTCTATCTGGGGTGATTGATGAGAGACTTCTGCTATACAAGGCCATTCTGTGCAGACTGAGAGAGGTGGCTTTTTTGTCTAATGCACCAAAATCCAAACAATGATTTAATAAAAATAAAGAAGCAATAAAATGCATTGTAAACAAAAGACAAAATAAACAGCCAGAAGCCAATCATAATGAAATGGTTGGTTTGATATATGATTTACCTGACAGAAAATGCAAACTAATTGTCATCAAGATGTTCAACAAGGTCAGGAAAGCAACTCATGAACAGTGTGAGAATATAAAAAGGAGAAAATATTTTTTAATGTATCAAACAGGAAACATGAAGGTGAAGAATACATTACCTTAACTAAAATAATACAATATAGTATTTAACAGCAGAAGAAAGAGACAGGAAATTCATCCAGCCAGAGGAGCAAAAGCAAACAAACAAAAGAATAAGGAAATAATGGATGTGACTCCATTGATACAACCAGTATATGTATTAGGGGAGTCCCAGAAGGAGACGAAAGGAAGGGGCAGAAAACTTATTAAAAGAAATAATGGCCAAAAACTTCAAGAAACTCATGAAAAAATGAACATCCAGATCCAAGGATCCCTTCCTGTCCTTCCTTCTCAGGCTAAAAACATCTGTATCGTTTCCTTTAACTATTATTTTTTGCCCCAGGTAAACACCTTGCTATGAAGCTTTCCTACTTCTATGTCTGCTGGAACTACTTTGAGTCACCCATAAACGCAAGTGATGGTGGCTGACTCCTTTGGTAAAGCAAGATCACCATAAACAAATAAATATACTGTGCTGCTTCTCTCTCTCTCTTTTTAATTTCTCTTCACTCTTTACAGATATCCCACTGAGATACAGTCTGCAGATCCCAGCTTCCTAACAGGTCCCACCACCCAGAGAGACATGGTACCTTGTTGCTGGTGGCTTGCCAAGTCCACATCAACACTGTGAGGCAGTGTCAGATCTCAACTCTGCTCTCTTTGTGTTGAGTTGCTCATCATTTTATTCTTGGTTTGATGCCTGTATTTGATTATTGACTTCCATTGATTTGGCATTGATGGAATCAGGCCATCCTTTCGAACCCTTTCTGCTGTCTTTCCTATTACCCATTTGTGTGTATTGTCTAAAGTATTTGACAAGGATGAGAATCAGTGGGTAGACCACAGACATAGGCCCTAGTACCCTGTTGTGTGAGCCAGTCTCACAGACCTGTCAGTTTGTGGTTCTCAATGACCCACCATCAAGTTGCACAGAATCTTTGCTGCGAGCCACTAATAAAACTAGATTAGATTCTTTTTCTTTTTTAAAAATTATTTGTCCCAATAACATATCTTTGATGGGGAGTGCACTCTCTTTGGTCTTCTGCCCTCCAGGGAGCACAGAATTTTGGTCTGCCTTAGGAGGTGGTGTCATATTGGGAGGCTGAAACATGAGGTGCACAAGCATTGCAATCCTACCCACAGCCATTAGCTCTAAGGGGTCCTCTGGGATTAAACTCTCTCCTCTTTCAAATGCATCTCCTGCTCCTTCCTCAGTGACACTCATTACAATCCTAGTTCTTATGCCTATTTTTCTAAATGACATGACTTCACAAGAAAAACTCGATCCTTCAAAGTCTACTCCAGGAAATATTTGATTTGAACATTATCCATTCAAGGGATGCCTTAGAAAAGAAAGACAACAAGATTTCTCAGGCATTGATTGGCATGGGGAGGCCTCCAAATAAAATTTTGAAACAAAGTTTGCTTCACCAAGAGATTCTGTGGTTAACATTAATAAGAAATTCAGAAAAAGTTAAGCCGCAAGAAACTGAACTCATTTCCCTAGTACCTTCCCTCCTTGTTCTCTGTCTGCCTCTGTGACTCCCACTCCCCCTGTCTCCCATGGCATTCTGGTCTCTCTGCTTGTTCCCTAGCACACCTGTTCCTTGTCCAAAAAGCGGCGTGAGGAGGGCAGCAAACAGGTCAAAGTCTCCTACAGGCCATACACAAAACATTTCCAACAAAAATTGGTTAGAACATGATTTAATCTTGCAAAAAGCAACAATATTAAATCTTAACAGTAAATTGGGATAGCCATTAAGAAAAACAGTATAGACCTTCTTCAAAAATATTAAAAATAGAGCTATCATGTGATCCATCAATCCCACTCTAGCTATATGTCCAAAGGAAATAAAATCACTCTCGAGAGAGATATTTGCACTCCTGTGTTTATTGCACCATTGTCCATAGTAGCTAACATGGAAACAATCTGTGTTGACAGATGAATGAATAAAGAAATTGAAATGTAAATATGATTTGGACTTTAAAATGGAAGAAAATCCTGCCATTTATGATATTGACATGGGTGAATCTGAAGGTATTTTATCATTTAAGATAATTTGCTAAGTGAAATTAGCTAGACATAAAAATAAAATTAGCTAGACATAGAAATAAAATACCACATGATTTCACTTATACATTGAATCTAAAAATAAAGTTGAACACACAGTAGCAGAGATTAGAAATGTAGTTTCCAGGTATGTGTGTATGTGTGTGTATGTGTATGGAGGTGGGATGGGGGGAGGTGTAGATAAAAGGGAAGCTGCTGGTCAAAGGTCACAAACTTTCAGTTACAAGATTAGTAAGTTCTGAAGACCTCAGGTACAGCATGGTGGCTATCGTTATTAATAATATGGTGCATAATTAAATTTTCCTAAGAGAATATATCTTAAATGTTCTTACCACACACACACAAAAGATTAAAACATCAAGTGATGGATGTATAAATTAGCTTGATTGTGTTATCATTTCACAATGTATACATATGTCAAAACATCATGTTACATACTTTAAGTATATAAATTTCTAAGTATATAAAATTTTTAATTGCCATTTATACCTCAACATAGTTGAAAGTATACTTGTATAAATATTAAATATTAAAAATTTCAGAAGTAATTACATAACGAATATATAAAAATATCCATTACAAGTGTCAGCAATTCTAATTATTTTACTATTGATTTTCAACTATCAATTCATAATTTCAGTGGTAGTTTAAAGTAAATACTTTTACTTTAACTAAAAGTAATACATTACTTTTAGTTTATAGAAATTTTAGTACCTATTTCTCATGTAGAGAAACATCATGAAAATACCATTATCACATCCTCAAAAATACAAATAATTTTAATAGCACATAAAACTCAATTCCATATATTTTTTTAAATGTTTGAACTCTGGAGTTCTGCAAACACCAGATACTTTGCTAGCAAAGCCTGTGGGACGTTTGACTCAGGGACGAGGGTCAGGTGCTGTGGCAGATAGGACCCTGAGCCTGGTGCGTTGTGGACCTCCTTTCCCTGGTCCTACAGTCACATAGCCTCCTCCAAATTTCTGGAACACGCCCTCACCCTTCCATCTGGGCCCCCGTGTGGGGACATGCGTCCTGTACCAGACAGGGAATGAAGGACCTTGACCGCGCACCAGAGAGAATTCAAGCACACACCAGAGTTAGAGAGCAAAGGGAAGTTTGTAAGAGAAGGAACAGCCTCCACAGATGGAGCGTCGTCTCCTCCCAGAGACAGAGAGTGAGAGACCCCAGAGTTCAGGGGAGGCAGAGAGTGATTCTCTGATTCTAAGTGATTCTCTGAATCTAAGTGATTCTCAGATTCTGTAAATTACAATTTAAAGACCTTGTTTACCTGTTTGCCTCTGATGGTATGGGTATGCAGTGTAAAAGACGTGCTAGCAATCCCAGCCTTCCTTCTGTAGGTGCCCCATGGTCTGGCCCTAAGGAATGAATGGTTGGGTTTGTTTCATGCAGGGTACGACTTGACTTAAAGACTCTGTTTTCCCTTCATGGTGTGGGGAAATAGTTTGTTAGCAATCCCAGCAGAATCTGGCAGCACCTTGCAGGCTCTGAACACACAACTTGTCAATTTGTGCAGTTCTCATGTCTATCCCCTATATCAATTTGACTTCTCAGTCTCAAATATTGGATAAAAATTTCTTCGCTGAGCCTGTTTCTAAAACTGTAAAAATGAGGACATATACTTAATATATAGTCCTGTTGTAGGAACTTACTTTGATGATGCATATGCAAAACTTTGGGACCAGTTCAGTACCCTACAGGACATATAAGTGCCACTTAACAGAGGGCTTCATGTCTGTGCTGGACTCTCTGCTGATGTGTGTGGGCAGGCACTCGAGTATCTTTGTAAGATCACTAGGAGGTCTTTATTATTGTTGTCACTGTTGTTATTTCTTCCCTTTCTCTTTAAAGAAAAGGAAGCTCATACTCAGAAAGTTGAAGTTATTTGCCCCAGGCCACTCAGCCTGTGCTCCCAAAGGCCCAGAGTTGGAATGGCCCCTGGCCAGTAGGGTTCTGCCCACACAGGAGCCACCACCACCTGCTGATTTGTATCCTGTCTTTCTCCTCCAGCTCCTGCCCTCCCTCATCCCTTCTGTCGCCTTCATCAAATCAACCACCCATCACTATGGAGAAGAGAAGTAGAACTCAGGGAATTTGAAATTCTGCTAAGTCATTAGCAACCTCTGTGATGCCCTCTGCCACCAACCTGACAGAAATCACAGGCAGAGCTCAAGTGTCTCAACTAAATGCGTCTTCTGTTTCAGCATGAGGCTTGAGAGAACAAAAGCATACCTGGCTCTTCTTTTCTCTTTAATATTTTTGGTTCATTTTAATTGAAAAAAAGCTGCATGGAATAAAGAGATCACACAATTAGATCAAGAGTTCTACATTCTGTCCCTGCAAATAGGAGCAGCATAGCCCAGGAAACATGACATGATTTCTCTATGTCTTCCCTCATCTCCAAGGTGACGCAGAATCCATGCTTTCCACAACTTACAGAGTGTGCTCACTGAATACCAGATTTAATGACTCTGGTCCTTCTTGCCTTTCCCCAGGGCTTCACTGAAGATAAGCGAGGATAACTCTTAGAAGGTGTAGGGCTTAAAGGAGCAGACCCAAGCCCTTGAAAATTAACTTCACCCAGTGATAACTTACTTAATAGCTGACCAACTTAAATCACAATTTAGAAAGCAATCACGCCACTTAGATTTGCTAAAATTTGTGGCTTTTAAAATTATTATTGTATCATATTGGACACTTTTTTCGGTTTGTATATGTTTGAGCACTTCAATAACATCCGTAGTCTTTTTATCTGAAGTTCTACTTCATTTTAGTGTTCCTAATAAGTATGTGACATACTTTCAAAATTACTCACACACACACATCATTATTCTTTAGATTTTTTCCTTCTTTATTGTTTGTCAATTTAAAAGCTTTATGCACTGAATGCATTTCAAAAATTTTTAACTCAATTTTGTTATATTGTGACCTTATTTTCATATCACTCTATCATTTTCTTTTTTATGCTTTCTCCATATCTGAGCCATAGAAGTATCACAATATCAAGAAAAACATTGGAGGTTTTTTCCTTTTTTAATTATATTTATTGGATGACTTAAGATGATGACTTGCCAATTCCATCATTTTTCTACATTTATTAGTTGGCATTATAAATATAAACAACTTTTTAGACTCACAAGAACTTGCACAATGACAGACATCCCATGTATGCATCATCTAGCTCACCATTCCTGCCATAACTACATGATCTAAACCAGGAAGTTAATTATAGGCACAATAAAATTAATTAGATTTAAGTAACCAGAACTTACTTAGATTTCACAGATTTTGCCATGCACATCTTTTTGTTCTTTTTAGATAGTTCTATGACATTCTATCACCTGTCTAGATTTGTAGAAGCATCACTGTAATCAATATGCAGAATTGTTCTACCGACACAAAGGCACTTGTTCAGACTATCCCTGTATAGTCACGCCCTCCCTTCCCTACCTTTTGGTAATCACTAATCTGTTCTTCATATTGCTTCTGTCATCATTTTGAGAATGATATATAAATGGAACTTAGCAGATAGCTGTATGAGATAGCCCTTTCCCTCAGTATAATGCCCAAGGTGCATCAACACTGTAGTTGTTACACACATTCATAGCTCATTCCTGAGCCATATTCTGTAGCATGCACATACCACAGTTTGTTCAACCATTCAACCATCACCCACTGAAGGACATTTGGTTGCGTCCAGTTTTCAGCTGCTAAAAGTGAAGCTACTTTCATCATTTGTGTACAGGCTTTTGTGCACACATAATTTTAAATTTCTCTGGGATAAATGGTCAAGATTGAAATTGCCGTGTAATATAGAGAATACATGACTAGGTTTTTAAAAACTTGCCAAACTACGTAGAACATGCCAATTTACACTCTGCCAGTGATGAAGGAGAGTTCTAGGCTTCTTGCATTCAGCACGACCAGTACATTACTCGGTTGTTCTGACACATGTGCAGTGGTATATCAATGTGGTTTCAATTTGCTTTTCCCCAGTGGCTAGAATGAAACCTAAGTTTATGTATTTCTTTGCCATTTTTATATCTTCTATGAAGTGACTATTGAAATCTTTTGTCTATTTCTTAATCGTTTTATTTTTTCTTTTGAGTTTATAAATTCTATATATGACGTTTTTGTCAAATCACATCGACTTATAAATATTTTTCAGTCAGTACTTGTTTTTTCATCCTCTTGCAGAGTCTTTCACAGAACAAAACGTTTTTAATGTAATTAAAAGTCTATTTCTTATTTTTTCGTTTTATGGATTGTGCTTTAGGTGTCATGCCTAAGGATGTCTTCACCTAACTCAAGGTAGTGAAGATTGTTTTCCCATGTTCTCTTTTAGCAGTTTTAGACTCCATGCTTTCCATTTGGATATATGGCCTATTTTGAGTTAATTTATTATGAGGTATGAGGTTTAGGTAAAGATTCATTCATCTATTAATATTCATTTTCCAGCAATATCTGTTGAAATTTGTACCTTTGTGGAAAACCAGTTAAATGCCTTTCTGTGGGTTTATTCCTGAGTTTTCTATTCTATCCATCAAGCTAAGTTTCTATCCCTCTACCGATACCACACGACCTTGATTGCTGTAGCTTTACAAGAAGTCTTAAAATCAGGCAATGTTTCTTCCAACTTTATTATTCTGTTTATATTTTCTATGCCAACACTGTATTAAATATTCTAGTGTTTTTAAGATAAGTTTTTGTATATCTGCAAAACATCTTTAGAGGTTTTAATTGAAATTGCATTGACCTCATATTTTTAAACTATCTCTAATTACTCATAGATTCCTTTTGTAAGGTGGTTGTGTGCTAGTTCATTATTGTCATGCTGTGTATATGAAATTCAAAAGTCCATGTGCCACTGCAGTCTAGCTTCTAGTGGCCTTTGTCGTCAGGCCGACTTAATTCTCAAGCTGATCCATCACAAAAACCTGTGCCGGCCCAGTGCACAGTGTAGAGGGAGCACCACAACCAGCTGATTACGTGCCTTTCCCAAGATGCTTCGGATTGAGGTTCACACCTGTAAAACTACCTTACGGTCCAATTTTGCACAGGTCCCTATTCTTCCAGGTGGCAAGTGTGCATGGTTTCTCCAGACACATGATTTTCTCGTTTTCCATATAAAATTTCCCTTTCCAAGTGATTTTTACAAGCTAACTTTTCCTTTCACTTATCCATTATGTCTCCCATTTTCATTATATCTCAGAGAAATTCCTTGAAATTCATATAGATTGTACCCTGTTCCAGGTTTCACAATGAACACAGATCTTTTCTATTTCTATAAATCTTCTGTTGTAGGAATTTAAGCCACATTGAGTAGTCTTCTTGGAACTAACACGAATCATATTTTAAAAGATTCTCATTTTTCTCTCTGTTTTAAGATAAAATACATTTAAGACACAGTTGTCTTCTTTACAATTAAGACAGAATATGAATGTTATCATTTTCCTAATATAAACACTCAAACATAAGAAACAAAATTTGGGAGGACATGGAAGTAGGATGTCAGGAAACAGCATGTGTTAGTTTCCTCATCTTTCATAGGACACATTGATATATCATTTGAAATGGATACTACAGGTCACACAGCATAATGTCCATCCCAACAGACTATGAGGAGGAAAGCTCCAAATGAATGACAGTAATAAATCCAGAGAGGAGGCTGAGGCTGAATGATTGCTGATATCCTGAACTCAGCTGATGGTAGTGACATGGAAAATGATTCAGTTTAAAGGAAGAGTCAGCAAACTGGGGTCATGGATTAGTAGTGGCTTATTAGAAGGAAAAAGAGTATCAGGACAGAGTGTACAAAGATTTTCTCCAGGCTCAATACAGAAGCAGGTGGTTGATGAGCAGTGATGCTGAGCAACAGAAAATCTTCTGAATTTACTCCATGGACAACAATGCACCTTGTTTAGGAGGTTGAGTTTGGGCATAGTTTTTAATTAAATGTATTAGGGTGGCATTGGTTAATAAAATTCTATAGGTTTTAAGTGCACCATTCGATAATACATCATATGTATATTGTATTGTGTGCTCACCACTCAGTCAAATCTCCTTCTATCAACATATATTCAACCCGTTTACCCCTTACCTACCTCCCCCTATTCACTCCCATACCTCTGGTAACCACTAATCCACTGTTCATGTCCTCGAGTGTCTGTTTGTTCATGTTCGTTTATTGCTTTCAGTTTTATATTCCACGTATGAGTGAAATTATGAGGTTCTCAACTTTTTCTGTCTGGCTTATTTTGCTTAGCATGATCATCTCAAGGTCTATCCATGTTGTTGCAAATGGCAGTATTTCGTCTTTTCTTAAGGCTGAGTAATATTCTATTGTATGTATGCGCATCTTCTTTATCCAATCACCTATCAAAGAGTACTTCAGTTGTTTCCATGTTTTGGCCACAGTGAATAATGCTGCAATGAACATCAGGGTGCATATATCTTTACAGATAAATGTTTTCAATATCGGGAGATCTATACCCAGAAGAGGGATTACTGGGTCATATGGTAATGCCATTCTTAATTTTTTGAGGGATCTCTATACTGTTTTCCATAGTGGCTGTACCAGTTTACATCTCCACCAGCAGTGTATGAAGTTCCTTTTTCCCCAGAACTTCTCTGACACTTATTATATGTCCTTTTGATGATAGCCATTCTAACAGGTGTGAGATGGTATCTCATTGAGGGTTTGATTTAAATTTTCCTAATAACTAGAGAAGCTAAGCTTCTTTTCATAAGTCTGTTGGCTGTTTGTATGTCTTCTTGGGAAAAGTGTCTATTCAGGTCCTCTGCCCTATTTTAATTGGATTGTTTGTTTTGTTGTTGAGTTGTATGAGTTTTTTATATATTTTGAATATTAGCCTCTTACCAGAGGTGTCTTTTGTAAATATCTTTTCCCATTCAGTGCACATTTTAATAGAAGTTCGCCAAGCTCGCTAACCCTTCCCTCCCCTCACTAGCTCTGAGACACAGTGGTCTGGGGTTTCAGCATTCATTTCTGGAATGTAGAAGCTAATAGACACATACTTTCTTAAGGAAATAAATGTATTGGTAATAATATAAGCTAATGATAATAATAACTAGTCACTTTGAACGCTTTAACTCAAATAATCTTTATCACAAATCTATCTGCTCCCAATTAGCCATACAGTTTATATTTTGATTACCAGTGTGTCAGTGGTTTCTATATAATGCTTAGCACATAGTAGAAACTTAAATTTGTCTGTTGTATGTTTGTTCAGATCAGTAACTTGAATTTCATCATAGAAAATGATGACACTTTTTTCCCATGAAGAATTCACCACAGAACTCCTAGTTCAATGTCCCCAGAAACTGAGCATATCGGCAAATTCCAAGTGACTGGTTTTATATTTGCAGTATAGAATCATCAAGAAAAGCTATGGTTGTGTCTTATGAATATCTATAACCACCTTGACTGTCATCCCTTATTCTAATTCCTCACAAATACACATGCGTAAAAAATGCTGGAGTTCAGTTCTCAGTGATGAATGTGGTGATGTGGAGTGGACGCAGCTGCTGTGGCTGTTTTACAGTCTGACACACTAACAAGCACCTGTGTGCACACACATATCGGTATCAGGAGAGAAGACCCCTGCCCTGCTGTTATGGCCACCAGTGTTATAAAATCCATCTGTGGGTTTACTTGGCAATATGGTTTTCTGTCCCTCGACTTAGAAGTTCAACTTCTTGAAAGCTATTCTAATCAAGTAAAGTTGCACATGAATATTTTTGCACAATTGTGCATTGCACTGCTATTTATAATAGGCAAAAGGGAATTGGCCTAGGAAACTCGTTGCAGTTCTTCTCTTTATAATATTTTAGCATGAGATCACTAAAATCAGGATTGAAAACTGGCTATGACATATAAAGAAGTGAAAGAATGAAGTAAATATGCTTAATAATGTAACCTAGCTAATTTCCATCCATTCATAATCAAACACATCAGCATGTACCACTGTTTCTTTGATTGGCAGAATGACATTTGGTGTTACTATTTTTATAAACTTTCACTAATTATTACTTTTCCAATTTCAGATAGTCATGTGAAGTATTCGCCTTGGACCCCAAAGTCAGACGTTCCCAGGGGAAAATAAAACCAAGCACATCAAAGCTTTCCAAAGGCTGCACACTTCTGCTTTATGTATTAAAGTGATAAATTATTTTTCTTATTTTTCTTATTTTTCATATTTTTGTGTGTGTTCCAATGAATTATTACTTTAAAAAACAAAAGAAAGGATTATTTTCCCAAACCAAAGTGACCCGTTCTTTACGAATCTATAACTTCCAATAATGGAGAAAGTACTTTTCATCAACTCGATTTCTGGCCATGTCTCTAAGAAAGTTTGATAACAATCATTGCACATTGGATTTTTGCATCGATTAAACTTTTAATAGGTTCAGCAAAAGCCTTCTTGATATATTTTCTTAAGAGCTTTGCCAGTGCTTGTAGTGGTGATTACATGTTACTTTGGTGTTGCATAGTCAGTGAATGATGCTTACCCAGAAGTTTCTTCATGGAAGATTAAAACGAAGCATTAGAGTTCACATGTTATGGAAGTGAGAAACCAAACGGCACATGGAAAACCTATCACAATTTCCTCACTATTACTTGAGGAATAATAAAATGCATCAAGAGTCTGGTGGTGAAACATTCAGAAAACAGTTTTCCTCCAGCTGTTAATTAAAAATAAAACTGAAGAGAAGTCAGTCCAATCATTTCAGTATTAGCACATTCTTTGCTTACCATTTAGACATTTTGAGTAAAGTTTTCAGTAGTAACCAGAGCTCGTTTAATTGCTATCCCCCTGGACTCTTAGAAGGAGTTCACTCCATGAGAACTCTCAGGATGGTTATGAGATCATTTAAAGTTCTCCCTCTTTGATCCCCTGGTGCCATGTGCCCCAAAGTGTTTGTGGCACTGAAGCGTGAAATCTATGGTTCAGTTAAATGGTCATCTTTAAGTACCTCTAACTTACGGTCTCCTTTTCAATGCTTTGTGCCTTCAAATAAGATCTTCAGTCATCTCTTCAAGGAAGAAGAGAGACCAATCTGAAGACAGAAAACACAAAAATCAAGGAGGTTCCATTTTACCTTTTAAGTTTCATGGTCTTATCTCTTGTAAAGTTG
The DNA here is from genome assembly GCF_000325575.1 of Pteropus alecto. Taxonomy (NCBI): domain Eukaryota; kingdom Metazoa; phylum Chordata; class Mammalia; order Chiroptera; family Pteropodidae; genus Pteropus; species Pteropus alecto. The sequence continues at coordinate 18,440,483 of NW_006443124.1, forward strand.
TCCATAACCAGTTTTGCTTTTAACTAATATCCCTCTCTCTAGATATATTACGTCTGTACGTGATCTACCGTCACCACCTTTTACCTTCATTCTCAGGGTAAGAAAGTCACTTGACTCTTCTAGATGATGTATATGGGGATGGGAAGAAGGGGTAAGAAATGCTCTGATTAAGGTAATCCAGATACTTTGCATGTTTATTTTTCACAAACTTGCTATCTTATATGTTTAAAGAACAGAGACCTAGGTAATGAGAAAATAAATTAAATAGAATCGAAAAGTAGAAACTTTGGTGAGATCGTGAGGAATTAAGGTGTTTTACCTTAAAAAGATTGAATTAGAAAAGAAGGCAGCACAACCTAGGAGTCCAGAGGCAAATAATTTTGACTGAATTGATAAAAGCAAAACTGTAGAAAAAACCCTAATAGTCAAAGCTAAAATAATAGGTAACTATTTGAGATATCTCTGAGTACTGCCACACTTGAAGACTTATTTTTCAGGCAAAAATGGAATATTTACAGTTAAATGTGTCAACAGTTAGGCATAAATAATCACAGGAACACTTGGAGAAAACTTAAAATTTTATGTTGCTTCAAATACAAAATACCCACTCACGTGTTCAAAACAAACATCACTGTCTTGTACAAAGTGTTTGAAGGAGAGATAATCAAATGGTAAATTGTTCTGCTGGCACGGTGACAGAGCCAGTCACTCTTTCATAAACTGATTTTATTGATTACATTGTGACCCATTCTGGACATATCAAGAAGCAATGTAGGAGGATAGGACACTCTTCTCCAATGGTGCTGGTTGGTTAGTATTAGCCAGGCTGTGTTGAAAGTGCAGGCATAATGAATGCTTTCACATTGGAAGGCGACACCTGACCAGCGCCAGCACCTTTCTGATTAGTGTCATTAGCTTACTTTCTTTTCTACAGTCCAGTTTTGTTCTAACTCAGAAGATTTTCAAAGTTAGCCCTTTGGTACAGTGTGATATCACAGAAGATATCAAGGCAAATTTTCATATTTCTTGTGCCCTCTGCAAGTCTGAGATAGCAGAATACTAGGTATAGGAATCATTCAATTTTAAGAGTGATCCGTTGATCTATTGACCACCTGGTGGATGCAAGACTACCGCAGCTGTGACTGCAATGGCCATTCAGAGGAGGACTCACCCTGGGATAGCTCAGACTGTAGCTAGGAAGACAGAAACACACTGCAGTCAATGCAGCAGGCAAGCCTGCGATGAGTGGTGGGAACAATCCAAATGCCTCATGGGAGAGAAGGGAGCAGTGTTGTCCCTCACCAGAAGCTGAGGAGTATCACAGGGACTGCAGGTGACTTTGTGGAACTCCGACTGTCAGTCTTACCAGAAAGGCACAAAACACACAGTTTGTGGAACATGGCAAGGAGACCCAGCCAGGTCCTAGGGCACTCTGCAGAGGTACGTTCCCAGCTTTTGTCTCCATTTAGTTCAGGAGTCTTGAGTACTATTTCTGCCCTTGATTTCATTCCTCTCCATCTCAGGGCAAACTTGCTAAGTCGACTACGGGTGATTATAATTTTTCCATGCCATACACTTCTGTAAAAGGGCAGCAATATGTTTTACTCACAACTATACTCTGCACATACCTACATGGCAAGATAACTAACCTACACCATTATTATCAATGTGTTTGAGGCAGGCTGCCATAGGGTTTAGTTTTGCCAGTCTGGTAATGTTGACCACTTAGATTGTTTCAGTTTATTTTCACTATCAAAAGCAATGATTTACTTAATGTCTGCATAGACTCACGCCTTCACACTATGTGTTCATCAGAATAAATTCATAAACATCGCTAAAGTGTAAATGTTTTTGAAAGATACTTAATAAATATTGTCAAACACTTCCAGAAACTGAATGGGCCCGCTGCCTCACACCGAATACCCTAGACATCCCATCACTCTTTAAACGTGTCTTTCTAAATTACAAAATACTATGTTTCTTGTCAAAGAGATTCAAACACTATATTTTTTTTTCTTTTATTACAAATGTATTTATTTATTGTATTTAAATTAGAACCACCTAAGATTGTGCATTTAAAAGAAGTCTTATTCGTTCCTTTAAATTGCAATTTTGTCTTTGTGGGGAGGTAAAACTTTACCTCTACCAATTTTAGGTTTTTAGAGGTACTCCAACAAAATGACAGACTGACCAAAGAAAAACAATTTCTTAAAGAATGTGGTCTGTGACACCTGGAGATAACTCAGCAAAAGTAACTCAGAGCGGTAGACTAGGACTGCGCTTATATAGTGTGTCCATGGAAGGCTAGGTTGTTTGTAGAGAGATGACATGACAGAGGAAAGTGGTCCAGGCTTCCATGAGGGGCCAACCGCGGGCAGGTGGGTATAGGCTAGCGAACAAATGTGCTGGTTTGTTGGCAGATTCCTCCGATGCTATCTCCCAGCTAAGAGTCTAGTCTGTCTCCAGTAAAAAGAGAATTTACAACCTACCCTTAGGCAGAAAACAGGAGCTTTCCCTGAGTTTGCTGCTTCTAAATTGCCTTTGGCTCAGAATAACTCTTAAGTCAAAGAGACGTCGTTTGGGGTGACATATTCTGTTTTCCTTCATCTTCACATACACATTGTGAAATCCATCTTTCCATTTCTTTGAATTCTTATGTGAAACATTCACTCATGTGCTATGGGGTGTGTGTGTGTGTGTGTGTGTGTGTGTGTGTGTGTGTGTGTGTATGTTTGGGGGAGGGGTTTTTGTTTTTGTGGATAATTATAAATTTTCTGTCCAGTTGTCCAGCCTCTGTATTTTACATCAGTCCCTCAGAGTTGAAGTACTACCTACCCATTGTTAACATTTTCCCATCTGGGCAATAAACACATGCTCATTCTTTTGGATAGAGTTTAGAATCATTTTGCAAAGTTTCTCCAGAGAAATTCCTATTGGGATTTTCATTAGAATTACATTTTATTAATTTTACACTTTTCTCCAAGCTTAGTACATTACCAGCTATTTCATCATTTTTGTTGATATTATCTACAAACATGTTAACATATAATGAGAGCATTTTATGCTGGTTCTGACACCAGAGAGAATCCCTTTCTGGTGGAAGCATATGTGAGCTGAGACCTGGAGCTTTGGAAGGCAGGTGACGGGGGAGGGCGCTCCAGGCAAGGGGTCCAGAGTTAGACTGGGAGGAAGTGCCAGGAATGGCAGGGGCCCTGGAGAACAGGGGACTGAGTGTCCAACACCGGGGCCCAGTGTTGCTGACCACATGTGGACCTGTGTCTTTAGCTCACAAACAATGCAGACCCCTGAAGGGTGTTTTAAAGAGAGGGAGTAGGTTTGCACAACAGGTCTGCACATGTGTTATCCTTAATGTACTTCTGGGTTTAATAACCAATATTAATCTGGGAAATGTTAATCTACATAGCTAATCTACATAGCGAATCCTAGATAAGTAGGATTCGTTTATAATTATGAGAGATTGTGTTTTGGAAGCTATGCAGGTTTATAAAATAAATGGGGATTAGTCCCATATCTTTCTACACACTGCAACAATTTTCCAGTTATCTGTTCTTAGATTTAGAATGCTTTTGAACTAAGAATACCTCTATTAAAATCTTTTCATTTTTCCAACTTTGTTTTTTAAGCAATTTGATTGTATATAACATATGTATGTGTAGGTATTATAGTTATTTATAGTTATACATGTGTGTTACATATAGATACACACATGTCTAATATATATTTGAAAAGCATCTTTTTATGAAAATATTCACCTATATTAATATAGCATAGGAATAACACCTTTTACTATATATATTTGCTGCTCTTCTCACTTCATTTTTCTTATTCTTCATGATTTTTTTTCGCAACTATCATTAGCATAGCCAGAAGTTGTTCTGTTTTGTTTCCATTTCAAAGACTGAGCTCTTCATATCTCCAGTTTGCTTATTTCAGAGTCCATGAATAGTCTCTTATTTAAATTTATTTTCTGAAATGTTTTAACTTATTGGGTTAAATCTATATTTACACGACATATTTTGATATAAAAATGCACGATCAAGTGCTATAAAATTTTCTCTGAGCTTCCGTACATAGTCTACTTTTTAATTTTTACTTTAATTTTATTTTTCAGTTATAGTTGACATACAGTATTAGTTTCAGGTGTACGACATCGTGATTGGGCATTTACATATCTTACAGAGTGATTCCCCTGGTCAGTCTAGTCCCCCCCTGATACTTTCATGGTCATTATAATGTTGTTGGCGATGTTCCCCATGCTGCCCAGTCTATCTTGTTGAAAGCACCTTGGATCTTCTTTTTGGCTTGAGCAGTATGTTAGGTATGTGTTTAATTATTTCAAATGCTCTGAATTAGATGTAAGCCTGTTCTTATTATTATATATTGTTCTAATGTATTTTATTTTAAAAAATTGTCCTTTGGAAACTGAATAAATTAAGCACATAAAAGATTTCGATTTAAAATTTGAATGACAGAATTATCGTATTTGCTCCATTTGTAAGATTGCCTTAAGTTACATTCTATATATATTTATGCAACTCGCTCTTTTTTTTTTAATCAGTTAAGTCTATCTTTTCCATTTTGTACCTTTTCTGATCTGCAATCTTAAAGTTGAACCTTTTAAAGGGGATGTTTTTCCCTGTAATGATTTTTACTAAATTAACATAGTTGTTTTCTATCTAATCTCGTTGTATGCTTTTTTGAACCTTCTGCACTGTTTTATTATGCATTTTTCTTCCATATTTTTCAGTGTTTTAGAGCACATACACAGTCTTGCATCTCATTTTAATACTAGCATTAATTTTATTAGTGCTTTTTAGAATTGCTCTTATCCTCATAGTTCCCTGTTTCATTCAAAAGTGAAAACTCGATCTTTTCTGGCTCTTTTATTGAGAGGAAATGTTATACTCTTTAAAATTTAAGTATAGTTGGTATACAAACTTATACTGGTTATATTAGTTTCAAATATACAATATAGTGAATAGAGAGAGAGAGAGACAGAGAGACTGAGAGAGAGAGAGAGAGAGATCTTCTCTTGATGGGCACTTAGGTTGTTTCCAGATCTTGGCTGTTGTACATAATTCTGCAATAAACATAGGGGTGCATAAATTTTTTCAAATTAGTGTTTTCCTTTTTTTCTGTTTTAAAAAATTTTTAATTAAGTTTATTGGGGTGACATTGGTTAATAAAATTATACAGATTTTAAGTGTACAGTTCAATAATACATCATATGTGTATTACATTGTGTGTTCACCAAAGTTAAATTTCATTCTGTCACTATCTATTTGTTTTCTTTGGATAAATTCCCAGAAGTGGAATTGCTGAGTTGTATAATACAACCATTTTTAGTTTTTCAAAGAATCTCTATACTGTTTTCCATAGCTGTTGTATCAGTTTGCAGATTCTTAATAATTGTATATTTATTTACTTATCTTTGATCCCTTCCACTAGAATATATGCTCCAAGAGAGAGGGGACACTGTTGATACATGTTTAGCTTCTAGACCAAAAGGATTGTAATAAACAGTTAAATGAATAAATGAATGAACTAATGCAAGCTATTTTCTGATACTTTGATTTTTCATTCTATATAAGTAGGATCTAGTTTTATGTAGATTATTTGAATGACATTTTTAGACCTTGTTATGTGTTTTTGTTGTTAATAATTATTTTGAATTTTATGCAATTTTGAAATCATATTCACATTCTTTTAAAAACATATCATTTTAAACTGAATTTAGTGTTCACTATTAGTAGCATTATATGGTTTCCTCTCTATTTTTAATTCTCAATTTTGCTTCATTCGCACAAATATTGGGCTGTGTCTTAGTGTTTACTCCCCATAATGTGTCTCAGAAAGTCTCCCTGTTTGATCCGCTTATCACTGACAACTGAAATGCATCTAATAATATTGAATATCACTTTTAATAAACATTTTACACATTCTAGTTACTGGTCTAAGAAGTGAATGTGCACTAACTAATGTAGTACTTGCAACCTGTGTCATTTCTGTCATAACAGCAGATGGGGAAACTGAGGCAGAAAGGAGTTAAGTAAATTGCCTGTGCTCGCACATTTAGGTGCTGAAAAAAGTTTCAAAAACAGGAAAATTCTGTCTCTGGATCCTTACTTTGAACTCCAACAATATATATCTTCTGTTCTAGATATCTATTCGCTTTTATTTGGATTTTATCAATATCAAAAAGACATTGGTGGCCAGTCTGAATTTTATTCTGTTACAGGCAATTGTTTTCCCTTTTATTTGTTCCATCTGCATACTTCTAGGCATTGTCTCTTCTTCACGCTCTCCTTCTATCTTTCTGTCTTCCTTCCCATCTCCTTCCCTTCCCTTCATATTGCTCGTAGTTCAAATAATTTGCAAAGACATACATTTTATTAAATGAAACTTATCCATAGATAGCTTTTTGTACCTTTCACAAATGGTTTCCTCTCTTCAATTTGTTACTGAATAATTCTCTTACATTCGTGGAATTACTCTTTTAAAAGCCACCGATTGTTTATAGCTTGCTGCTGGAGCGTCGTTGCTCCTCTCTATGGCTTTATCTCTTAATCTCTGTCCTACATTCCCAGAGAATGACTTACTTTCGCTCTGTTCTCTATACTGTGATACAGGCTCACATCATCAGCACTGTTCTTTTCTGCTCCTGTAACTTTTCACCCTGACACCATACCTGTAATTGTCATGGTGATCCCTCTTTCTCTTCCAGAAGCAGTGATTAACCTAAGGGCATGTGTACCTTCTCCTGAAGAGCTCTAGTGTCATGGCAATTCCTTGCTCCCTTGGCTCTGCTCAGGGCCCCTTCCGATTATACAGGTCATCACTGGACACTCACTAGGCAAGGTGGCGCCCCATTCTGCAGGGGACCCCACTGTGGATAACAGAGACCAAATAAACCACTACCCTCTCCCTCACAGCACCCAGCCCATTCAACTTCTCAAACTGGCAAGCAAGACCATACTATTGTTTTGAATTTGTGGAAAGACCAGAAAAAATTAGAAGAGGAAGGGTTAGATATATAGTTATTTTGCATTTTCCCTTAAGTCTTCATATTTCTCAGTTGCCTGAATTAGGCCTACAATTTGCCATGTTGACATCCTCAATTATAGTTCAGAGAACTGGCACCACAGGACACCCTACTTCAAAATGCTATTCATAGGCCAGGAAGCTGACTGCTAATCTGTGCACTATGGTGCAACAGCTCAGTGTATGCAGTGGCAATAGTGTGTCCAAGCAATTAAAAATTATATTTGGCTTTTGTAGAACAGCAAAACTAATGAGGATATTTTTGGTTCTCTTCTTTTCATCGTACATTCAGTCTGCAAATGCAGTACCCATAGTGTGGGCTCCCTGTGCTGTCTGAAGACTTGCAGAGTTTCCTGCTGCCCTCTGACCTCCCTCCTGGGTCTGTCAGACACTTCATTCAGGTACCAAAGCCACTGCTCATGACTGACCAAATCAGGACACTCTAGAGAGCAAAAGGAGGTGGGACACACGCTACACCAGATGTGACAGTGAGACAGGACCATCTTGGACTAACCAGGATGGAGCTTCCCCTTTTATAAAGCTTTCAAAACCACAAAAATGCAGAATCTGGGAAGGGGGGGGATGCAGGGAATCATTGGTTCAAATGCACAAAAAGTTAACTAAAAAAAAAGAATCAGAAGAAACACAGGTTTAAATGTTAAAGAAACTGTTACAAATTCTCAAATGCACTTCAATCATACTGGTAATATTTAGAAAATAATTTTCACTTTCTTACTTTAGTCTTAAAATCTGGCCTCTGACACCTCATTGCTTGCCTCATTATAACACTCTGCCTGACTGTCCTAGGGATAACAAGCTCCTTCCTGCCTCCGGGATCTCAAATTTGCTCTTCATTCTATAGGAACATCCTCCCCAAATATGCACATGACTGCTCTTCTATCGCTCATCATTGTCCATTCTCATTGTACTTATTAACATTGTCCATAACCACCATCGTCCTTTATTTCTTTACTCCCTTTCTCCCACAGCTGGAGCCGTCAGTCACACGAGACGTTTCCTCTTCCACGTCCTGAGTTTCCCATGAGCGTAGGACAAGGCACTGTAGCTCCCTACATAAGGGTTGCTGAGTAAATGAATGAGAAATCAAATGCGTGAAGAAACAAATAAGAGTGATCAGATGGACGATGTGATCCAACTCACTGCAGTCCATTTTTGTTTTCGACTGTACTACAACTTAATGGTTATTTCTAGGTGAAGATGGTCAGTTTTAAAGAGGTGAAGGGTTAAAGAAGTACAAATTAGTAGTTGATAGATGGTCACAGGCATGGGGAGCACAGCATAGGGAATGCAGTTATCATCAATGTAAAGACTAGGTGGAGAGCCAGAAGAGAGAAAGAGCAATCAGGGAGATCATTTATAAACTATATAAATGTCTAACTAATGTGCTGTATACTTGAAACTAATAATCAAATAAAATTTAAAAGAATAATAATAAAATTGTCATAAAAATTCTCAAGTCAATAAAACACCTTATTGGATTTTTTTAGTTATTTGAAATGATTAAAACCACTATTTTGCAGTTGTATATACATTTCAAATAAATGAAGCCACTGTAGGTGAAAATCCTTGCTGGGGCACATATACTCTACAATAGTAATTAGATTCTCTTAAACCAAGCAGCAGTTGACAAAGGTCCCTTGTCCCCATGCCACAGGGACCTAACCCTGGAAAACTATTCAACAAGGAGACGTAGCCATGAAAGAAGAAGCTGCACATTCACCTCCCAACACACACACACACACACACACACACACACACATGCGCACACACACACACACACACACACAATGTGTTTGATATTAGTTATATAAATAACTTTAATTTAATAATGCTCATATGGATATTTCTAAATGGTTCATTTTACCAACTGTGGTTTTCATTAACACCACACTTCTCTTCTTAACACTCCAGGTCTGACTCGATGCCATGGATGGCAACAACATGACCTCCTACAGTGACTTCACCCTCACAGGGCTTCTCATTCATTATAGAGCCTCAGGCTTCCTTTTCGGTGTCCTTTGTGTCATCTTCTTCATGGCCATGATGGCCAACGGGGCCATGATCCTCCTGACGCACGTGGATATGCGCCTGCACACCCCCATGTACTTCCTGCTCAGCCACCTCTCCCTCATTGACATGATGTACATCTCCACCATTGTGCCCAAGATGCTGGTCGACTACCTAATGGGCCAGGGCACCATCTCCTTCACCGCCTGCACAGCCCAGTACTTTCTCTACATGGGCTTTGTGGGGGCTGAATTCTTCCTGCTTGGGCTCATGGCCTATGACCGCTATGTGGCCATCTGCCACCCTCTGAGATACCCTGTCCTCATGAGCCGCCGGGTCTGTTGGCTGATCTTGGCCAGCTCTTGGTTCGGTGGTGCTTTGGACAGCTTCCTCCTCACCCCCATCACCATGACTCTCCCGTTCTGTGCTTCACACAAGATCAATCACTTCTTCTGTGAGGCACCCACCATGCTGAGGCTGGCCTGTGGCGACAAAGCCACCTATGAAATGGTGATGTACATGTGCTGTGTCATGATGCTTCTGGTCCCCTTCTCTGTGGTGACCGCTTCCTACAGCCGCATTCTTATCACGGTGCACCAGATGAAGTCCGTGGAAGGGAAGAAGAAGGCCTTTGCCACCTGCTCATCACACATGATGGTGGTGACATTATTCTACGGGGCTGCCCTATACACATATATGCTTCCCCAATCCTACCACACCCCGATCAAAGACAAGATCTTCTCTGCTTTCTATACCATCCTCACCCCCTTATTGAACCCTCTCATCTATAGCCTGAGGAACAGAGATGTGACTGGGGCCTTTAAGAGGGTTCTGGCAAGCTGTAGAGGGGCCTGTACTGTGACAACGGAAGAATCTTGACAGTCTCAATGCTCCACACCTGCCCAGGGCTGTATGATGCTGTTACTTGGGGTTAAGTCATGGATAATATGGATAACACTTACGGCAAATGCCAATATCAGTTATCTCCAAAGGTCCACCAGCAGTACCTTTGTCAAATGTGAAGCCAGTGTGATATTCACACAGGGACAATGCTGGAGTGCAGTGGGCGGCAGTGGTGCGAACCCCACTGGCATCATCCAGCCCAGCTCTTCTGGGATGGTGATTTGTGTGCAAATGCCCCAAATGTCTGGTTAACATTACACACTCTTCCCACCTTCAGTGGGCACATGAGAACTGGTGATTTTTGTTACATTTTTTTTAAAACCAGCAGTCCTCATCCTTTTTTGGCACCAGGGACCAATGTTCCTATGAGAATCTAATGCCTGATGATCTGAGGTGGAGCTGAGGCGGTGATGCTAGCGCTGGGGAGTGGCTGCAAATACAGATGAAGTTTCGCTAACTTACCTGTACTGTGAGGCCCAGTTCCTAAAAGACCATGGACCGGTACTGGTCTGCAGCCCAGGTGCTGAGGACCCCTGATTTAAATGACCCATTGATGGAGTTTATGGAATGACTAAGTGTGCAGGCATTTGAAAGAGCCTAGAGTATCATAAAACTTCAAAGGGAGCCCCTTCATAGACTCACACCAGGATTTAGAAAGTCCACTTTGTGTTGTGACTGAAAACATTTCTCTTTTGTGTACATTTTGAGCTGGAAAAAATGAATCGTGTGTGCAGAAACACAAAGGCTGGTCCTCTATGGAACAAGGACTCCATGATGTTATGTGTGTTACATGGCAAGTATCATTATATCCCAAGATGCTGGGACAGGCAGGTGGGGAAGAAGTTGTCTATTCACTCAAAATTCAATACTTACTTCTCAGCTTCTTTTTTTTAGCTTCACTCATTTTCATTATAATCAGTAGTAGTGTTACTGCAGGTTGAAATGACTTAATGTATATTCTTGGAAAAAGCAAGTAACTTTCAGCTTCCTCTCCAATTCCTTGCTATTACATCTGGGTCCTTCTCTAGCAAGCCTGGTGGTAAGGAAGTTTCTATCTACCTTTTCTCCCAGGGAGATAGTGGACAGCACACTTTCCCTTCACTGCAGCACTGGGCTTGCACCGCATAACAGATAATGGGAAGGAAATAACCAGCTTCTCTTTTGACGTTTGAAGAATTATCGGGAAATAACTTAGTGTAGCTTCTTTTTGAGAAGGTGAAACCCAGAGAATCTCAGCGTCTCGCCTGCATCGCCGGCGGGTTGGGAAGTGAGTGGCCGCGGCGTGTTTTGCTGGCGCCCACATCCACTGGCCGTGGAAGCAGGCTGACCACTGCCTCTGTGACTGAGCAAGTGGTGTGTGCGTCTGTCACCGGTATTCCCCCCCAGCAGGTAGCAGGCTGCTCTAGCTGGGGACCCCTCCGTGAGTGCCATGGCCCTCTCTCCAGGGGATGGCCCATCGCTCACAAGCATTCCACTCACGCGAAAGGTTGCAGTGCTCACAGGCCCAGGGACCCGCTGAGCGACCAGGGTTGTGGAGCCAGCGGTCCCCTGCCCCGCCTCCCCGCTCCTGCACCGTCCGTCCGTTGGGCATTCTGTCCCCGGGACTCGTCAGCGCAGAGCCCACAGAAAACGTCTGAAGACCCTGCCGGCGCTTCTTTGGGTGGAAACCAGCAAGAAGACTGGTGACATTCGCGCATGGAAGAATTAATTGGTGACGCCAATTCTTGGCTTCGGAGCTGCAGCTTACTCATGGGTTCTGTCACTGAGTTGCTATGCTGCCTGGGCCTCAGCTTTTCCATGTGTGAATCTGGGATAGTCCCACAAGTATAGGTTCCCACTCTGAGAAAGAATAAACTGGCAATAACTGAGGCATGCACCGGCCTTTTCAGCAGCTTGAAGAAGAATATGACCAACGTTTTAAGTTTTGGTTTTTATTCTATTCAGAATGTCACAAAGGCATGATATGCTGATGAACAAACAAACAAAAATCATAGTCGTGTGTAGCAAGGAGTGCAGGTGCACTGGGGAATGTGGCAGGACAGGGAGCTGCCGGTCTTGCAAGAACCACCAAGGGCCTGACAAGCCCCAGGGGCCACACGGGATGCCTGAAGAAGTGGGGAACCCTGCACACTGGAGGTGAGTACCAGGGAGGGGACCCTACAGACCTTGCTAATGGCTGACACCCAGGACCCGGGGCCCACTTCAGTGATTGTCAGTGGCTTCCTGGATTGCTGTGTTCAGAACTTTTTGAGGTGGGTTCCGGGTATGAGTCCCAGAACATAAGCCACCAGGCACAAAGGCCATGTGTTTGTCTTTACTGATGTTCTTAAAAACGAGCCCTGCAGAGGTGGGGAAACAGAGTCCCAGAGCTGTGTACTGGCTGAAGTCTGCTGTCAGCAGCATAGAATTCAGGTCACCTGCTTCTGTCTATTTATCTCCTGGCCTGTTCCTTATTGATCAGCAGCCTCAGCTTTGCTTTGTCTTTGCTCCTTTGTCCACGTATCCTTACTCCTTCTCTCACACACTTCTCTTTTGACTCTGACTTCAGCAGGCATTTGAATTCTTTCTTGCTCTCAGCCAAGAACCCCTGTCTCTCTCAGTGCAGGGCTTGAGTTGCCCCCACTCTGGGGATTTGTCCTGTTCTGCATCAGGCATGCATATGCACACACAGACACACGCACAAACACATGCACACGTATGCATGCACGCACTTACACACACAAAGAAAATGCAAGGAATTGTTGCAATAAATTAAATCCAGCAGTTATTGCTGATAGACAACCATAGATGATAACCAGCCACAGGAAGACGACTTGTGCGTTACTGCTGCAGTCGAAACAAGGCACGAACGCCTGTGTTCAAAGTATGAAGACAGTCTGGCATAGGTTCAGAAATTATAGAGAAAATAATGGAAACAAAAAATAAATCTCTCTGTTTTAGAATAAAGATGAATAAATACTTATTTCTGTGCATGTGATGATTGTAGACACACTGTGTTGTTCTGCAAGATAAAAAACAACTGTTTAAAGGCCTCCTGGTCTGCCAGACACAGACACTGACAAGCACAAGAAAAACAGGAATAAATCTAATGAGAAATGCACAGAACACACACACATACATACACTAAACACAAGCCATAACTCTTCACAAAGGAATTCACTAAATATCTAACTAAATCAGAGGGTCCACTGTACTTCTAAGTGAGAAGAATCATTCTATGAAGACGTCGATACACTTCAAATAAATGACAAGCTAATGCTATTCCAGTAACAACTATAAAACAGTTGTGCTATTGTCGAAACATGACAATGAAGTCCTCCAGCTGTTTCTCCTGCTCCCTTAAATAAATGGGCAACTGTCTATAAACCCACTTGGAAAGGTAAGAAAAATGAAACATTACCTGTGACACACATAAAAAACAAATAATATGTTAAAATAATCCAGACAGTAAGCATAGTATTAAGAATTAGAAGGATCAGTAGGGAACACTAGAGTCCCTGATAATTGTAAAAATTTAATATGAAAATAATTGACATTGAAATTCATTGGATAAAGAACCCATTTGTTAATAATTGGTGTTAAGATAAGTGCATAGTTTTTCATAAAGAATACAATAAACCATTGTTTCATATTCACACCCAAAGCCCAGACTTTAGAGTTAGTGAAAAAGAAGCAAGCGAATACTAATCAAAGTAAAATTTTTCATGTTTTAAACTATATGAGAATTTTGTAAGCATAGAGTCAGTAGAAGAAACTGCAGAAGTAATGGTGGCATGTTTTACTTCATAGCAAAAAAAAATTCTATACAATAAAAAGCCATGAAAAAAATAATAAAAAAAAAATGCAAACAGTACAAGAGACATATACAGCAGACATATACTTTAATATGCAAAGAGGAGGTTAAACAAGTAAAACAAAATAAAATACAATACCCCAAATAAGTAAGGGCAAATAGAATGGGCAGACAGTTCAGAAAATAATACATACCAATACATTCAAAAATTTCAGCATCACAAAAATAAATCAATTAAATTTAATTATCTTAGGCCACAATCACCAGAGGAGTAAATGTGTGAGCATTTGTTTATATTGAGGGAGAGTCGTGAGGAGATCTGTGTAAAGAGAAGTCTCAGAGGCAGGAAAGCAAACTGATCATACTTTAAAAACGAAACTTGAAGTGAAAACTATATTTTCACAAATTGACAAATTCTGATTGAAGGAAATTTATGAAGGAAACAAGCTACGATCTACACTCAAAAACAAGTATAAGGATGCTTATCATCAGATGATTTATTTATTTATGACACATTTGAAACTATATGTGCATTGAAAATGGGTCACTGCTTAAATAAAACTGAGGGCCTCTGGAAGCCCATATGACTCTAGGGCTCAGTCTCTTCTGCCCCACGGACAGGAGTCTCAGCAGCCATGCAAATCTGTCTGCTGTTGTCCCTGGGGAAGAGACCAGCTTTCTCAGAAAACTACTTAAACCCCTGCCTTCTCAGCCTGCTCGCCTGTCACTCCGGGGAACGCACCTGAGGGACAACTCAGCATCCATTCATGGTCTGCAGCTTTCCTGCTGCCTTTATAGTTTTTCACAATTGTCCCTCCAATTTCTAAATATTTCCTTGCAAAGATAGGAAGTGAGCATTAACACATTTCTAGAAGGCTGGAGAACCTGGACGATTTATCCTGACAATACAAAATGATTCAGAAATTTGAGGGCAGCATTTTTAGATACTTCTCTCTGCAAAATTATATTACAAACAGCTCTCAGTCTTCTGTGCCTAACCCCAGCACCAGCGACTAAGGGACCTCTTGGTCTGTAATTCGATTGTGTCAAGTGCCCAAGCCCCAGTGGTGAGCCCCGCGCCCTGGGTGTCAGAGGACACTTGGGCATGCAGGTGGGCAGGAGCTTGGAAGCCTTTGCATGTGGGTGCCCAGGACTGTGAATCATTGTGTTTTTTACCCCTCTCAGCGTGAACTGCGGGGGACTTTAAATCCACTCAACTTAACCATTTTCTCTTCCAGCCACAGATCGCCTCTGCTTTCCAAAGAGCCTCTGTTGGTTCTCCGTCCCATTTCCAGTTATGTGAAGTCCTTGCAGTTTGCTACTGAGTTTCATTTTGCTAACTGATATGACCACCTCCACCTCTGAACCACGCACTCCACTCCGAAGGGCTGTCTGGGGAGGATTCGCTCTAAGTAAGTGACAAGGACCATCTTTAGCAGCAACTACGTTTAGGATAAAACTGGGTGCTGGGGTAAATTTTGATATTTGTGATGTGCCTTTGATGCAGGACAGGGCAAATTTCCTCAAGTGATGGGGAGACCAAGCCCTGTACTGAGAGAAGACAACAGTCCTTTGGCAGAGAATGTAGAAAAAATTCAACACACCAAAACACGAGCCAAATTCGGAGTCAAAGGAAGTTTATTAGAGGAGAGGTAACACTCCACAGACAGAGTGTCGTCTCCTCTCAGAGGCAGAGAGTGAGAGATACAGTGCGAGAGACAGAAAGAGACAGAATAAAGGCATCGAGAGGGACACTGAGTGTTCAGGGAATTCAGTTTATATGTCATTCATTAGTTCCCATTTCCTTTGACACAGACATACAGTGAGGAAGGGGAAGAGTACGTACCATGGAAAGGTATAAATATGAAGAGTGAAAGGTCTGCTGTGTGAAAGGCCAGTTTCCAGTCTTTATAGGTTCTCCATGATTTTAGCCATAGGGAATGACTTGGTTCCTGTTTCCCTTCACAGGTATGGAGAATGGGTTATTAATAATCCAACAGAAAACTTTTTTTGTTCTGAAGGTGTCCTCCTGGCCTGGCTGCAAGACTGATCTGGACATTGGAGTCTCTGATTGCGACTTGATTAACATTTTATTTCTCTTGATTCCTCCCTGCATTATTCCTCCCTCAGAGATTTTATTCCCTTAATCTTAAAGGGATGTTGAGGGACAAATGCCTGTCTTCTGTAACTTCTTCAAAGCTGAGATAGGGATGTAGTCCCTGCCTCTGGGAAAAAAAAATCTCTGAAAGCCTATTTTAAGCCCCCCACCCCATCCCCAAGGCAGAGAAGGTGAGGTCATTTCAGCCCTTAGATGTGGTAGTAAGCCTTGCAGCCTAGAAGACATAAATTTGGCAAAAAGATTGAAAAGACAAAAGTCAAAATTAATAGTATTGTTGCAGGAAGAGACACCTGATGGAGGAATTCAGACACTCAGACAGCTTTGTTAGAGGAAGGAGAATTTAATGCCGGCAGAGAACATGGGGCATTCAACAGACCCAAAGCACGATCTCCCCTTGGTTAGATTTCTTACAGCTTATATACTCTTGCAACGTCCATGCAAGGGGCTCGTGATTCCTTTGTCTGAAGTTTTACATGTCCCTCCTTACTCAGAGTGGGGAGGGGCAGCTTCGGGTGGGGGGCTGCAGGGAAGGAATTTCTAGACTCTTGGTGTTATCAGCACCTTTATCGGATTCTTGAACAGAGACCACTCCTAGGCTTACAGACAGGGAGCAGCACTCATTGATGTCTGCACCTGCTCAGAGGGTTCCTTATCCAAAGGCTGAGCTCTCGCTGTAACACAGCAAACAGTTCCACAGTCTTGACATTCCTATACAGCTACAGAGATAGGGAAGGGGCTGGAGAATCATTGAGGTGGGGGATGCAGCTGTGGAAAACATGTTAACTGAAGAGCATAGGGCAGAATGGGGGAAGAGAGAGAGCAGTTTTAATCAGCTGAGTCGGTTATTTCTGCAGGCCCTTTCCTTTGCATCTATTTTTACTTTCAGATGCCTCCCCTTCTCTCTCAGTAGAAGTAATTGACAAGGAAGTTACTTTTCATGGCAGTTTGTTAATTCAAGGTAAAGATATCTAGTGAAAGGAAATTGAATCGTTTTGAAGAGAGTAGTGGCATCGACACTGAGCTAAAAGAATAATGATTCAGAAAAGTTCCCTGATTCCTCGGGACAAGTGAAGTGGATTTATCTAGTTTCGGGAACAAGAATTTAATATCTTCCAAGGGTTCACAGGAATAGGTTGCACTTCCCAGTTCATTTGCTGGGGGAACCTTTGAGGACTCACAATAAACTGGTTTAATTTGAGATAAATGTACCCAGTGGTTGATTCCTTATAATTGACAGCAGTTGGAGAACTTAACAAAACTTGGCAGGGCCCTTTCTGTTTGCCTTGAGGGCTGACTGTCAATAAATCACAGGGAGGGAGCTGCTCTGCTCCTAGGAACCCTGACAGGAAGCGAAGCGGGTTGTCTATGAATGGGTTAGCCTTAGGATCCCCACAAACGTGCTTTGTGTGATGGTCAAGGGGGCTGCCCCGTTTTTTGGCTGTGTCCCAGTTTGCTGGGATGAGGCGTTGGACCCTGGTCCTGACGTATGGTAGAAAACGTCATTGCTAGTCCTGGTCTCACAATGGGAAAAGTAAATTATCTTATGTTAGGCTGGTTATTTATTCCTGTCACTGTGTAGTTAGCATTAGAGAAAGGCCCATGGGAGCAGTCAGGACAGAGTAGGTAGCTATGGTATCTAATACAAACTCAGTTTTTCCTTCCTGCTGTGTTGAGGCTCCACTGTCCTGATTGCAATGGATTTCCCTAGGATTGGAGCTGGTGAGCACTTGGGCTTCCGTTGTTGGCAGAGGGAGCCAGCACCACTCTCATGAGAGACTTGCTATAAGGGGAGATCTTATGAGGTCCACCCCTGCCAGACTTACCAGGGCTGGATAGACACAGCCCTTTCAGTGCCCTTCCTTCTTCACTTTGCACATTGAAAATGCACCCTCTCCAGAACTGAAAGGTTTTTATTGCCTAGGGTCACCTCGAGATGGTCCCTGCATTATGGCAGCTAAAATTTGCACCCTTTTTGTACTCTGCTTCTTTCTCTGCCCGGTCTCAGTTATTAGACACCTTAAAGACTTCTGGCACTTAAGGCAGCCTGTGGGGTTTGGGGTCCAGGCCTCAACTTTTGGAGCTTCCTTTTGAAAATCGGGCACAGCCCGAGTTATGACATGCATAGCCAAGAGTGTCTGGCTCTCAGACTTTGGGCCAATGTTAGTATATTCTCTAAAAGCCTCAGAAAACTGGTTAAGGCAACATAAAACACAGACAATTATTTTGATGAAGCACAGAATTCTTGTTTTCTACTGAGAAAACTTTTCCATAATGTTAGTAGAAGGCCAATATAATAGTCTAAGAAACATGAAAACACAACTCTAATTTTGTATTAGCTTACTTTTGACTTTTAAATTTTCAATCTTGTTTAGCTTAATCACATAAAATTTCCTCTCAGGATTTCTCTTCACAAACCTTCTACAACTTTCCTCATTCCTTCAGTTTGCCTCTTCTCACTTATTCAGAAATAACCAACTTTAAGATAAACACCTTTCCTTCAATTCCCTTCAAAATATATCTCCATACTTGATACCTTCTGTTACCAAAAACATACATCTTCTTTCCCATCATAATTAGAATTCTTAACTCAACCACCATATTACATATAACACAGACAAATACAGATCAGAGGTCATGCACATATTCATTTTTTCCCATCATCAGTATTTGTAACTTCCCTGAGGGTGCATATCTTGTTTCCTCAGGAAGCAATGAAATAGATGGGGTCCCCAGAGAACTCGGTCCCCCCTTCAGTGTGTGAGAGTGAAAAGGGAGAAGAAAATTCCTCATTATTTTCAGATCTCCAAGAAGGTGCTCCTATCATTGAGTCATCTAATCATTCTGGGTCTTGGTAAGAGAGCATAGAAACTTGTACGTAGAGGACTTCTTGCCACTTTTCCTTGCAAAAAAGATCTAATTGGAGGAAAGTATTGTAGTTTAGCGAACCGTTTGCAGGCCAAACTTCTTGGACCCCCTCCCATAGTTAGTTTGGAAGGAGGCAGGACCCCTAGGGGTCCTTGCTGGGAGGAATTGCTGCCGAAGGTTTCATTGACAGCTGGGCCGTGGGGCTAAGCTGGGAAGTGCCCCTGCCGCCGGTGCCGGGGAAGAGGAGAAATAGTCTTCCCTTACTAGGAATTGAACCTGGGAACCCTCTGCAAAAGCACTGAAACTTAACCTCAAGAAACCAGAGGACATAATCCTAGCTGTGCCTGGGTCTGAAAGCGCGTTAGGGGGATATGGGAGGGGATCCTGGGCCCCCCATTGCCAGAGAGGAATGGCAGCATGGGTCTGGGCCCAACACTGCGCCGAGTGCGCAGGGATTTACCTGTGGCTCCAAGGGAGAGAGAAACACACAGAAATTCAGGGATAGCAACAGAAGTTTAGCTTTTTGGGGGTGGGTGGGCAAGACTTTGAAGTCCCGCACAGTAGGGGACACAGGCCAGGGAGCCCAACGCAATCTGGGCTGTCTGGCCTGATGCTCAGCTTTGAGCTATTTGGGCTCACTCTGAGATTGCTGTAGCATCCGGGAGCCAATGGAGAAATGAGGACAGGATAGGGGATGAGTAAGGAGAGTTCAGTGGAACTGCTACCGTGACCCTGCATCTTTCCCACTAGAATTCCCACTAGAGAGGGGAAGGAAGGAGGGAAAGGCCAAGAGGCAAGGTCAGGGAGTAAGGCCAGGCAAGCATCTGCAGCCCACTGCTTCCCCGTTTGCAAGCCCCCAGCAAAAATGAAAGCAAGGGGCTGAGGGGGAAGAACAGAGTTTCCCATGGAGACTCACCCGTTTTGTTGTGGCTGACAGGTTCTTCTAGTCTTTTAGTTTGGAATTCAGACAGGGCCCCTCAGCAGGTATTCTCTGTAATTCTGATGGTGATGCCAAGTCAGGGAAGTTAGAGGGAAAAAAGCAGGAAAAGTAGACAGGACCGGTAGACTCCTGCTCAGTCAGGGAACAAGTCCCTCACCAGCCCCCTAGAAACAACATCAACTGTTTGTCCAAGGCCAATTGATCTGCATGGCATAGGGAAATGAATCCTGGCCACTCTCAGATAAGAGGAGTCATGGCAAACTTGGGTGGGACCAGTTTATGTCCATTTGTCCCTTAGTGGTTGCCAGGAAAGATGATGCAGGACAGGGCAAATGTCTTCGAGTGGGGTGAGACCCAGCCCTGCACTGAGAGAAGAATAGGGTCCTTTGGCGGATAGTAGAGAAAGAATTCAATGCACCAGAGTTGGAGTCAAAGGGAAGTTTATTAGAAAAGGAGTAACATCCCACAGTATGGTCTCTCTCCTCTTGGTGCCTTTACTCTGTCTCTCTGTCTCTCTCTGTCTCTCTCTGTCTCTCTCTGTCTCTCTCACTGTCTCTCTTACTGTCCCTCTCACTCTCTGCCTCTGAGAGGAGACTACACTCTTGTCCATGGAGTGTTACCTCTTTACTAATAAACTTTCTTTTTGACTCCAACTTTGGCGTATGTGTTGAATTCTTTCTTCACTCTCCACCAAGGACCCTCTTCTTCTCTCAGTGCAGAGCTTGGTCTCCCCCCAACTCAGGGAATTTGCCTTGTCCTGTATCACCTTCCACTCCCTTGCTCATACCAGGACATGTGAGTAACGTGCTCTTTTTATTATGCATTCCACAGATTGCATAGCTGAGGAAAGGTACTAGGAAAGAGGAACGTGAGATGATGAGGTTAAACAAGGAGGCCGTGGGGAAAATGGATAGATTATTTTCAAGCTTTATGAAAATTAAGTGATTGAATTTAATAATTAGAAGTTTTGTCTTGACAATGCAAAATCCTTGATTACATTTAGCCCAGTCATCTAGGAGCTTCTGCGATACTTATACCACCTCTGTCCTTCTGTCCCTGCTATCTGAAGGAAAGCCCAGGTCTTTTGACATTGTGCGGGTAGGTCTCAGGTGACTGGGCAATGCACATGCACATCCAGCTTGGCTTCTTAATGACAGTTTAAATGGTGAATAAGGAAATAAGTTTCCACTGTTTTCCTAGTGAAAGGGATGAGTCGACTCTCCTTTTAAGATATAAATGAGTTGACTCTAAGGAAAGGGAGGCAGGGCAGCAAACCTCAGGTGCACGTTCAGTGAAGAAATGACTGCCCACGCCTCCCACCCCAACTGCAACGGCATCAGATGCCAATTGCCTGCTTGATTATTTCTGGGAATTGTCTGGAGTATACATTGCAAATTTCCATTTGCAAGGGTGCTATTTGATGAAACAGTGGGAAGAATCTTCTTTCATATAAAATACCTGTTTATGTCTGTGTGTAATTTTAGTGAAAGCTTTTCTTATCCTTTATTCTTTTTTAATAATTTAAGCAAACCTTGACTTCGTGGATGGGATAGCGACAATATCATTTGAAAGACATAGGATGAAACAAATACTTACGCCTAGTCTTAGTTTATAGAGCACAGACCAGGAAGAGGCATTGTGATTCCCTGCTGGTATTGTGCCCCCTACTCTCCCTCCCTCCTCCCCATTCCCCTAGCACTGGGTTGTGATTGTGAGGGTCAGAGAACTGTAGGTGAGAGAGTAGGCAGACACCTGCAGGCTGTCTTACTTCATGCCCTGGGCTCTGCCTTGCTGTCAGTGGTACAAGCATTTTACATAGCACTTTTCCCTAATAATTTTAAAGGATGTGCAGAAACCTGCATTTCTCATATCCTCTCTGCCTGGGGCTCAACAAGCAATTTTGTAGTGCCCTCTGTACCAAAATAGTGGGGCTTATCCAGATTTACTGTCTCTTTAAGGGTCCTGGCAGAAGGGCCATGTGACTGACAAAGGAATGTAGTTCTCAATTTCTCCCTGTAGTGATTCCTCACAGTAATGGACACCTGGTGAGATTGTCTGAGGAAACTGGTATTTTATTATCTAATAATTTTATAATTGTTATTTCAATTTGATTTTATTCTTAATAATTCCAACTTTTTGAGATACTATGGGGAAATTGGGAATTCAGAGACAATTTAGAAATATATGTAAGGTTTTGCATCTAGTTTCAAAACTGTGCAACTATGGATTGACCTAGCTTGAGAAAGTTCTTGTGAAAATACAAGAAGAGTTTTAATGAGTATATGATATGTCATACCTGAATAAGAACAAATTATATTCCAGTGTATTCTGCACTGGAGACACTCCACCTGAAGTAATTGTGGAGACCGAGATAAGGCATTTTAAATGGACACTGTCAAAGTTCATCTCAAGTTAATACATGAGACTTGCACATTTTGGCAAGGGATTTGTAGATGAATGCTTAGGCGAATCTAGAGGCAGGAAGGGCACAGAAAAGTGTGGAGGAGACTTTGCAGTTCTATGCACATCAAGACAGTCTGGGTGCTTGGTACAAAGAGAAGAAACTGCTTCTGAGGAAGAGGCTTAAGGAGGCAGCTTCCAATTCAGGCGAGCACAGAGTTTCCTCTTGCCCTGCATGAGCATAGACCTGCTCTTTAATTTGTCAGGACAGGCACCTGCGGCCACATAGAACCAGAGGGGCCGCAACGTGCAACTTAGAGATGCCACCATGACTTGATTTAAATAGAGTTGGGGAGGGGGGAATGGTGGACATTCCAATCCTGTGCAGATATCATATCCTAACTTCAAGTTAGGAGGGATGGAGCAATTTCACTTATCTCCACTCAACCACATGGCTGTGCCTGACAAAGTAAGAGCTAATATTTGCAAACGCCAAGATAGAATAAAGGTATTGCTCTCTCCTGATGTGTGGTATAGTGTAGTAAAAAGCGATTTAAGAAAGCTTTAAAGACAATTTCCTCCAATAAAGTCATACCAAGTTTATACAATGCTTTTTTCTTCTTATGTCCTCATAATTTGCAGACCAAGAATATCTATGCTTCTCAAACACATTTAGATGCTCTCCAGGCTTAACCAAATGTGATGCACAAATATTTTTTGATAATTTATGCTAGAGACCATTTCTCTCAAGACAAGGGATATTAAGGGGAAATACAGAATCTAACTAGTGAATTAGCCCCACCGGAGGCACCAGAGTTTGTAGACTTGAAGTTGAAAAAAATACTTACAATTTAAATACACAGATTTTAGTTGAATAGTAGGTTGTTTACATGAAAAATTGGTATTTCTCACACATTTACCAATAATTTTGAAATAACTAACATATGTGTATACATTAACATTTAACTTTGCATTATATAAAATATTTTCACCTGTAACTATGAACTCTTTTTTTTTTTTTTCCTATAGGCCAGCCCTGAATGTTATATTGTGTTAATTTAACATTAATAGAAACTAAAGCTCAGACAGTTTGGAGAGAGAATCATAGAATTAATTAATATCATGGCCAGGAGAACTCAATTCATCTGATGCTAAATTTCGTTTTCCTGTCTACTACATTGTGTCAGAAGCAAATACCTGTACAAAGGCACAGAATCACTGCAGGCATCCCTCATTGTTTCATTCTTATTGAACCTGAGCAAAGAAGTGTCACCTGTGCCCAGAAGTTCCACAAGAACAGTTCTTTCTCATGGCACTCCCCCTGGTGAGTGAGAGAGCAGGTAATCCATTTAACTAAAAGACTCCCTCTCTGACAATCAGAACTTTTTAGTGTGAACAAGAGAGGCCTTTGTTATTGCTATGACTGCAGGACCTGGAGAGGGCAGGGAACTAAGGTGGCAGAAAATTAAACAAAGACTTAGGTCAATGTGAATGGAGAACAAAGCTGTTTGACTGTGTAAAGCAATATTTAATTTTCTCTTTGTTACTAAGGACTTAGAGTTTGGTAAACGTTAGAACCAAAATGTGGGAGAAGCTAAGACACCAGTAATGTTAGGGCTATTCCAGAAACTGGACAACATTCTCTTTCTGATACTTATTTAAGTGGCTCCATCAATGGAAATTACAAAGGCCAAAGAAAAATGAAGCAGGTTGTAGAGGATGAAATAAATGGTCCATGCTGTCAGAGAAATTTATAAGATCTGGCACCAAAGATTTTGAAATTGGTGAAAAAAAAAAAGATAAACCTGAAAACAGAGTTTGCACCCTTAAAAATCAGCTGCCTGATTATAATAATTTATCCAATATACTCTTAATTATAGATAGTTTTCACCTATCACATTAAGGGTTACATGTATTTAACGAGTTAACAGAGTCGTATTATTGGCACGTTTCATTTGATAACTATGGTGAATACTAAGTTGATTTTCTGTGCTGTGAGTAAGAGCACAGAGTAAGTTAGACTTCTTTGTGCAAACATCCCTGTCCTTAACATCTCACGTGACCAGGGGAGCATTGCTTTTCATCCTGCCATCGCTAAAGAGTTTGCTGTTCCTCTGGCCTTGGGTTCACTGTGAAGCTCAGTGAGTGCACAGATTTGGAGCATCTGGCACAAAGTAAGCTCTTTGTGATGTCTTTATCTTCATTTTTCATAGGGTTTCTTCTGTGCAATAGACTCTAATGCTCATATTTTTTAGGATGTTTAGAGGAGCATAGACTAGTTTGATCTATTTAACTCCCAAACATGTTGATAAAACATATTCTACCTTGTCCTATTCAACTTCAAACACATGAAAAATATTCCCTAACTTTTAAAAGTTGTGGACCTCTATTTACTTTTTATCCTCACCTAAAATTATATAAAACATAGTAACTATGTTTTTCTTAATTACTAATCACTCTGAAAAAATATCCCCGCTCAATTTCCTCTGAATCCTAATTGCTAATGCTAAATGTCTATGCTACCTGTAATTCAAATTCCAATTCCTCCTCATCCTGAAATTGAAATTTCTTTCTTAAAAAATAAACAAAAATCACCCTAAAACAGTAACTGCCTCTTGTATTGGACGACAATTTGTGTCTGAGTTTGCAAGACTAGTTTTCATTGCCCACTTTACTTCCTCCCATACAGTTTTTGTCTGCACCATAGATGGACTGACACCATGAAAACACTCTTAACTCGACAGTGACTCGTAACCTAAATGGGAGAGTACCCATATTTGTGGCTAAATGGCAGGTGTAGACTTGCCACACCCAATACTGCACTGTTCGAAGATTACCTTAGTGATACCGATAACAATAGATTGATTTAGTAAGGATACCGATTTAAACGCATCTAAAGTAATATTTCACACATGGGCATGTGCACATGCATGCTCTCACACACTCCCCAGCCAGAGTACGCTGAATGCTGTATATATTGTACATACACTTGGTTGTTACGAGATTCACTGTAGTAGCATCTGCCAACATCATCTTGTCCAATGTATTTAAAAAGCTATTGATTTAAAAATTATCAATTTTACTTAAAACATTCAAGAATAGATAAGTCCTTACGTATCAATCTCAAAGTATCAAGGAAAAATATTTTTAAATGTTTTCTTGTAATTTTTAAGAGTTTACTGCCTAATGATCCACCTGTATGCTATTCTGTTTGTTCCGTGCCAATGTCATTGTTTTATTTGGAAGATTCACAATTATAGCACGACCTCGTGGAGCTAATTGAAGGAGGAGGGGAAGGGAAGAAGGTATGACAGGTTCCCTGAAACACTTTTCTTGAGAGAGCTGTGAGCTCCGCACAACAACAGTGCCCAGAGATCAGGGCAGAAAGCAGAGAAGTGGGGACCACAGAGAAGTGGGAACAGCAGAGAAGAACAGCTGCTATTAACTGCAGTTGCGAAATGTAAGGCTGAGCCACAGCCCCATCCCCCAACTCAGAAGGCACCTCCCCCCATATCCTCCAAGACCGAATACCACGGAATTCAAGGGGAATCTGAGCAAATGCTACTGAAACTGATGCTAACACAGGCAGGGACTAAGACTCCTGGTAGTGAGTGTGACTGAATATTATAAGAAAAAAAGGCACTATTAAGGCTTTATGTAAAGCAGGGATCCAAGAGGTTTAGACGCCACCACTAGAGTTAATGGAAGGGCACAATACATCTTCCACAGACTTCATTCTCCAGGGACTGCTAGACAGAGACGACATCTCAGGCCTTCTCTTCTCCATCATCTCCGCCATCTTCTTCATCACGCTGATAGCCAATGGAGCCATGATCCTCCTGACCCACGTGGACGCACACCTGCACACCCCCATGTACTTCCTGCTCAGCCACCTATCCTTCATCGACATGATGTACATCTCCACCACTGTGCCCAAGATGCTGGTTGACTACCTGCTGGGCCAAAAAACGATCTCTTTTGTGGGATGCGCAGCTCAGCACTTCCTCTACATCACTCTTGCAGGGGCTGAGTTTTTCCTGCTGGGGCTTATGGCCTATGACCGCTACGTGGCCATTTGCCACCCTCTGAGGTACCCTGTCCTCATGAGCCGCCGGGTCTGTTGGGCAACCATAGCCGGTTCCTGGTTCGGAGGCTCTTTCGATGGCTTCCTCCTCACCCCCATCACCATGAGCTTCTCCTTCTGCAACTCCCGGGAGATCAACCATTTCTTCTGTGAGGCGCCTGCAGTCCTGAAGCTGGCATGTGCAGACACAGCCCTATACCAGGCAGCGATGTATGTGTGCTGTGTGTTGATGCTGCTGATTCCTTTCTGTGTGGTAACCGCCTCCTATGCCCAAATTCTGACTGCAGTCCACCGCATGAGCTCACTGGAGGGGAGGAAAAAGGCACTTGCCACCTGCTCATCTCACATGACAGTGGTGACCTTATTTTACGGGGCCGCCATATACACCTACATGCTGCCTCGTTCTTACCACCAGCCAGCCCAAGACAAAGTCTTCTCCGTGTTCTACACCATCCTCACCCCGATGCTGAACCCTCTCATCTATAGCCTGAGAAACAAGGAGGTGGCTGGTGCTCTGAAGAGGGCACTGGGCAAGTTCAAGGGCACATGAACTGGGTCAGGGGGTGACTTTTACAGTAGAGTCCTCCCACACGGATGGCAAATCGGGTTCCGCTTTGTCACATGGTAGTTAGAGTTGCCAATTCACAATCCCACCAACAGAGCAACATCATCACCACAAATTCTGTTTTTCTTTTGTCTTTTTGATGATAGTCATTCTAACAAATGTGAAGTAACATTGCATTGTGTTGTACACCTTAAACTAATACACTGTTATATGTAAATTATGTTACTAAAACTAGAAAAAATGTAACTCATAATGTAGTGTATTTTATAGAAGAACTAGATTAGCACAATGGGATAGTGGAGATCAGTGGACTGTTCAATTTATGGCAATCAAGGAAGGACTTTCTGAAGAGGCTGCATTTGAGCAAGAAAGAAACAGGCATAGGAAGATCCAGGCACAAAGCTTTCAGGTAGAAAGAATAGTAGGTGTCACTGTGCTGAAATGGGAAAGGTATGCACAGTGAGACTGGTCCAGAATGAAGGGTGGGAATAACGAGCAGGGCCTAGACCTGGAGGGCTTTGTGTGATTTAGATCAGAAGTAGAACTTTTCTTTGCTTTACAAGTACAATAAAAAGCCACTGATAGATTTGAATTTAATCTGCTTTACAAGTACAATAAAAAGCCACTGATAGATTTGAATTTAAAAAAAGCTGGATTATGACTGAATACTGAGAATGCTCCTCTAGCTGCAGGGAAAAGCATTAAAGCAGGAAGATGTCTGAATGCACTTGTGTGTGCAGAGGAGGGACCCTCTGAGCTTGGGTTAAAGTTTTAGGAGTAGAGGTGACAGCAAGCACTGCAACTGGGCACATATTTTGGAGGCATGGGTAATAGGAATCGGTGATGAACAAACTGTAGGGTGTGAGGGGATTGGAGAATCAAGAACAGCCCTCAAGCGCTTGGCCTGAGCAATTAAGTCCATGACGAACCTATTTATTTATATAGAGTAAAACAAGGTGTATAGAATTAAGAGCTCTCTTTGGGGCATGTTAAGTTTGAAATATCTGTTGAATTTCTAAGTATAAACACCAGATAAGGAGCTGGGTATTTCAGTACTGTTAGGTATGAAGATAAGTGTTAAAAGTCATTGGTAGGTAAGGATAGGAGTTTAGATTTGTTAAAAAACAAAATTAATCTGTGTGAATTTTTAAGATCTTATTGGCATTATTTGACCCATAAAGGAAGCATCCCATCTAGAAGATAGGAAGGAGCTCTGAGGAGGTGTACAAAATGAAACATTAATAGAAAGAGGTGTAGGGTGGGGGAGCGGGACCAGAAAGTTCTATTTGCAAAGAGCTGATTATGGAAGAGTCATCTTTCTTTAGGGGACTGCGGGTCTGTCAAGCAGATGACCTCATTGATGCTGACCAGGTATCTCCAGATTGATTGGATAAAGATCACACTCCTGGGGCAGGTGGAACTGTAATTATGTTAGATATCAAGTCTCAGCTCTGTGATGTGGACTGAGCACAGCTCTGGGGCTTGCTGTCTTTTTTTGTTTTGATTCTCACCTGACTGGGAGATGTGATAAAATTGTAAGTATTAGTGCCACCTCCAACTACCACTACGAAGTTCTTGTAGCTTTTGCTGATTTGAGTGATAGTCACAGGTAATAACTTCACATTTTCAAGCTGGCCACTCTCTTGATTTCTTTCTTGACCTTCCAGTCTCAGGGAGATTATTTCCTTGGGAGTTAGTAGCTGCAAACAGGCATTTAACCTTTTGAGAAAATACAGCACAGGGAGATTACTGTGATTATTATAGGCAGAATCATTCCCAATGTCTGGAGTGCACTTCAGAGCCATAGTCCTCAAACCAATCAAAATGTAATAAGTCAAAGAAAGACTCCATAGAAGGAGTCACTTTCTTAAGCCAAGTGTTTTGTTCAATACTTTTATGTAGGTAAGTTTCAACTTCCCCAGAAGTGCTGATCCAGGTGCAGAAGAAGGTGTTGGCCACAGCAGATACCTCTTTGCTCAGATAAGAGATAAGCAAGGAATATTCTATTATCAAAAACAAACTTGGCTAGAGAGTCTAAGGATATTTGTTGGGCAGCTGTTGCTTCAGCTGTAGATTCTGTAGGATCCACAAGATTTAAGGAGAGGGTCCTGACAACAGCTTCATTTGCACTCACTCCTAACCAAGCAAGTAGGGACCTGCCGAAGGAAGTAAAGCCCGAGTCATGAACACCTCTTGGAAGTCCTTTCTAACTCAATGATGTAAGTTCAGGGGAGTTGATCAGTGAGATGGCTCTGTGAACAGTTAGGGACACGGATAACCTGAGAGGCATTGCCTGGTTGTGTGCCAGCCAAGGTATTCATAGACCCAAAGAGAATGATAACCACCACAAACAAAGACAAATCCTGTCAGGGCATAAACCATTCACACCAAGGTGGACTGTCAATAATTTATTTGCAAGGGCTGTTGCATTTGCCCCTTCAACCAGGGGCCAGTTAGGGGTTCATTGCAATCAGAAAGTATATTTCTTAACTTGAAATAAAAAGTTGTTCTAAATTCCTTTCAAATATGGGTGCTACTGGTGTAATATTTTTGTAATTGGGGGCAGATCTGATTTAGATAATCATGAGAACATGGAGGTGCAAATGTGCTACTATTTGCATAAGCATTTGTGTCTAATTGGGCAAG
This sequence comes from Pteropus alecto, assembly GCF_000325575.1. Taxonomy (NCBI): domain Eukaryota; kingdom Metazoa; phylum Chordata; class Mammalia; order Chiroptera; family Pteropodidae; genus Pteropus; species Pteropus alecto. Next base: position 18,469,888 of record NW_006443124.1, read on the forward strand.
TACAGTTATAACTGGAGAAAGGTAAAAATAAGGCACTGGATGTCCTGGCCATAACAGTCAGACTCTGTGTAAATGACTTCTAGAGAGGTTGATCATAGTCTACTGGAGCATTGGGAAAAAGAGAAAAATTGGTCACAGGGAGAATGAGTATTGCCTCTAGCACCATAAACAAAGAAAATTTTTGACAACAAACACAGCAGTCTGAAAGGTTACTCCCCTTAGCAATGGCCTGAGAGATACAGATGATGGCATTACCTTTCCAGGCCAGTAGCAGAGTAAAGAGAAGAAAAAGTTTCATGTTAGTTAATGTATAAAGTCTTGATCCAGGACCTTGGGTGGAAGCAGTCTACCTTGATATTAGCTACTCCTCTGCATAGTCATTTGATTTGGAGGACTCCAACATGCACAGGACCAAGTGTCAGGTGGAGCTTTCTTCCACTGTGAGATGAGTACCTAAGTCTCCCAGGGTCACAGCAGTGTCAGAGTTTCCGAGCACTGGGTAAGGTTCTCTCTATGAGTGTCACTTGTGAAACCATCAGAGTAAAACCATAACTCTTCATAAAAGAAAAAGACTTAGAAATGTTCATACTTAAAGGTCTGATGAGAGTTCATTATTGTGTTATTGACAAAGAAATTTGGTTATTTCTGTGACACACATTTTAAGATAATAACTCAAATTATGACTGATAATGTTACAACAGGACATATCAGAACCTGAGGTTTAAAATCACTTATTTGACAATGTAATTTAAGAAATTTAAGAAATCTGGTAAGCCTAATTAATATAACATCTCTCTTATATAAAGAGAGAGAATAAATCTGTTATGAGGCTACTAAAAAATCCCAAATGTACTCATAGGTAAGAAAAAAACTATTTAAAATTTGATTTGGAGACAGTTTCTCAAAATATCAAAAGGTCACTGTGAAAGAATACTTAGTTATCTATTTAACCATATTGACGATTAAAGACTTCAGGCAAATACAGAATGCTAAATGATTGTTAAGAAAGAAAGAAACCTTAGGTGCTTAAAAAGAGAGTGTTCAGTTTTCTTAAATAAATAAAGACCTGATAAAGACAACATGGAACACAGAAAATCATACTGATAAAACACAGAATCTTTGTTTCCTAGGCAGATTTTTTAAAGGTAAAGCAAAATTTTTGTTTACAATTTATTAAGAGCAGAGCAACAATCTATAAAAACATGTTCTTTCAGCAAATGAGAGAAAATGAAAGTTTAGTTTCACATTCATGTGTTATTGATATTCCCTGAACACTTCCAAAATTCCAAGGCAGAGAAATAGTCCAAAAAGTTTAGTTTCACATTCATGTGTTATTGATATTGAAGCTTAGTTTAAAAACACTTTATAACAAATCTTTTTGATCTTATCCACCTTGACCACACAGAAAATTTTTTTCATAAGATTCTTCTACAAACCTTTTATGATTTTCCCCTATGTTTTCTTTTAATTTCTTATTCTGAAACAATTAGTCTCCCTTTAGGACAAAATTACTATCTTTTTTTTTTTTTTCAACAAAAATACACATTCCTCATACCTTCTCTACCAAAAACACACGTTTCAATTTCCTTGTATACACAGACCTTTCCTCTATTATCCTAAGTAGTTTCAATTACATATGTTAGAATCCTAACCCTTGAAAACCTTAATTTCTAGTAAAAATTAGGAAGTAAGCAAATTATGAACAATTACACCAGCATTCTGTAGATAGGCAGACTTATAAATGTATTTAATAATCTCTAGGACAGTGACGTCAAAAGCATGATGGAGTGAGAGATGTCCTAGATCTCTCCTTTTGAACCAACAATAAGCCGAACATCTAAAACTCAACAAAAACACCCAACATGCACATCAGCATGTCTGAGTGTGAGATCTGCAGATAAGAGCTGCCTCAGGTCAGAACCCTGGGAGTCAGGTGATAAACTGAGAGAAACAAAGAAGCTGCCTCTCAAAGCTGGAGCTCCCTGCAGCAGGAGGGGAAGAGAAGGTGTGGCAGGTTCCCTGAACAGCCCTGCCTGAGAGAGCTGTGAGCTCCAAAGAGCAGCAGTGCCCAGAGATCAGGGCAGAAAGCAGAGAAGTGGGGACTGCATAGAAGTGGGGATGGCAGAGAAGAACAGCTGTTATTAGCTGTGGTTGCAAAAAAGGAGGCTGAGCGGCAGTCCCCATCCCCCAACTCAGAAGGCACCTGCCCCCCATATCCTCCAAGGCCAAATACCGCAGAATCCAAGGAGAATCTGAGCAAATGCTACCGAAATTGATGCTAACACTGACAGGGACTAAGACAGAGGGTAGAGTGTGACTGAATATTTATAAGAAAAAAAGGCACTATTAAGGCCACCTACTGGAAACCAAAAGAAAAATTCCTTTTAGCAAAAGGCTAAAGAGAGATCTTTATATAATCAAACTTCTTTATGGGAAAAAGAAAAAGCAGAAAACACTTCCAAAATTCCAAGGCAGAGAAATAGTCCATTAAACACCATGAACAACGAAGATGACAAGGCGGTTCAGAAAGAAAGAGAAAAATCTCTGGGAAATAAACTTAAAGACATGGAAATATGCAACTTAAATCATAGATTCAGGATGGTACTTTTAAATAAATTTAATGAAATCCAAAATAATTCATATTAACAATTCTAGAAATTGAAAAAACAACTAGATCAGCAGAATGAGGGTTTTTGTGTGTGTGTGTTTGTTTGTTTGTTTGGAGCTGAAGAACACACTAAAAGAGATAAAGAATGAAATAGCAAGCTTGGGAAATAGAGTAGACCAAATGGAGGAAAGGATCAGTGATATCAAAGACAGAAATTTAGAAATAAATCAGAAGGAAGAAGACAGAAACTGAAGAATGAAAAATAATGAAAGAGAAATACAAGAACTAGCTGACAGCATGAAGAGAGGAAACATAAGAATCATGGGCATTATTGCAGGCGAGGAAAAGGAGCAGGGACTAGAAAGCATTTTCAGACAAATAGTCGATGAGAATTTCTCTAATATA
>NW_006443124.1:18473205-18481354 GCF_000325575.1 Pteropus alecto
TCACCTAAAGCAAAATGACAAAAAATAAATACATAATTAGGATTAAAGTGACTATTGGGCAAATAGAAACAGAGGAGTGCAACCCACTATAAGTTTAAATAATAATAAGAGAATTGTTATAACAAGATAGTAATGAGCGTTCAGCATACATAGGGACAAATTGAGACAACAATAACTAAAAAGGGGAGGATTCAAAGATTCAAATTCGCAAAAGGGAATGGAGATAAGGCAAGCACAGAAGAAAATGCATGACTGTATATGTAAAACCATCCTTTACATATTTGTAATGGTAACCACATACCAAAGATTAAGAACTGAAGTATATAATATAAAACAAGAAGGACCAGAAGGTAAATCGACAAAACCCAATAAAAAACAAAAACAAAAAACAAACCAAAAACAGAAACACAAGAACAAGGAAGTAATGGAAACACCAAGCCACCAGAAAGCAAAATATAAAATTGTTATAGGAAAATCTCATATTTCAATATCACCCTAAATGCAAATGGACTGAACACACCAATAAAATAGTGCAGAGTTGTAGATTAGATCAAAAACAAAACCTAGCCATATGCTCCCTCCAGGAGACATACCTCATTTCCAAAGACAAATATAGACTCAAAGTGAAAGGGTTGAAAATGATATTTCAAGCAAAATGCATAGAGTAAAGAGAGGAAGTAGCGGTACTAATATCAGAAAAAAACAGACTTCAAAATAAAAAAAGGTAAAGAAAGATACTGAGGGACACTTCATAATGATAAAGGAAGTTGTACACCAAGAAGACATATAACACTTATTAACATCTATGCTCCAAATCAGGGACCCCTGAATTATATAAAGCAGCTACTAACAGAACTAAAGGAAGAAATAGACCAAAACACTATCATAGTAGGGGACCTAAATAGCCTATATTTCTGTTTAGACAGATCATCCAAAAAGAATATCAATAAGGAAATAACATCATTAAATGACACATTAGACCAACTGGACATAATCGACATTAACAGAGCCTTTCATCCCAAAACAGCTGCTTAGACATTCTTCTCTAGTGCTCATGGAACATTCTCAAGGACTGACCACATACTAGAACACAGAGATAGCCTCAACAAATAAAAGAGGGTTGAAATCATACCAACCATATTCTCTGATCATAATGCTTTGAAGCTGGAGGTCAATTGTAAAAATAAAGTGAGAAGAACCACAAATACATGAAGATTAAACAACATGTCATTGATGAATGACTGGGTCAAAGAAGAAGTAAAAAGAGAGATCAAGAGATAAATAGGAACAAATGATAATGATAGTACAACATAACAAAACTGTTGGAACACAGCAAAAGTGGTAATAAGAGGAAAGTTCATACCATTACATGCTTATCTCAAAAAACATAATGAGACCAAATAAACAACTTAATGCTTCATGTTTAAAAACTAGAAAAGGAGAAACAAATGAACCTAAAATCAGCAGAGGGAGAGAAATAATCAAAATTAGAGCATATTAAATAAAATTGAAAACTAGAAAAAAAACAATAGGAATAATAAATGCAATGAAGAGCTGGTTCCTTGAGAAGATTAATAAAATTGACAAACCCCTGGCCAGATTCTCGAAAGAAAAAAGAGAAACTACACAAATAAACAAAATCAGGGATGAAAAGAAGAAATTACAAGACACCACAGAAATACAAGGGATCATACAAAAATGCTATGAAAAAGTATATAACACCAAATTTGATAACCTAGAAGTTCTTAGAAAGATAAAACCTTCCTAGACTGAATCAAGAAAAACTGAAAATCTTAAGTAGACTAATAAGCAGTTGGAAATTAAAAAGATCATTCAGCTTACCAAAAAGAAAATGTCCAGGATCAGATGGCTTCGCCAGTGAATTCTACCAAACATTCAAAGAAGATTTAATACCTATTCTCCTCAAACTCTTCCAAAAAATCGAAGAGGAGACAATACTTCCCAACTCATTTTATGAGGCCAATATTACTCTGATACCAAAACCTGATAAAGATAACACAGAAAAAAGAAAACTACAGATTAATATCTCTCATGAACACACATGCAAAAATCTTAAATAAGCTACAAGCAAACCAAATACAGCAACATATTAAAAAGATTATAGACCACGATCGAGTGGGCTTCATCCTAGGGGCACAGGGATGGTTCAACGTATGCAAATCGGTCAGTGGCAAAATTGGCATAGAAGAAAAGTTCCTTAATATAATAAAGGGCATATACAGTGACAAATCCCCCGCCAATATTATACTTAATGGTGAAAAACTAAAAACATCTCCTCTAAGGTCAGGAACAAGACATGGCTGTCTTCTATCACCACTGTTATTCAATATAACATTGGAGGTCCTAGTGAGTGTTATCAGACAAGAGAAAGATATCAAAGGTATCCAAATAGGAAACAAAGAAGTCAAACTGTCACTATTTGTGGATGACATGATTCTCTATAGAAAACCCTAAAGACTCTACAAGAACACTACTAAAAACAATTAGAAAATATAGTCAAGTCTCTGGATACAAAATCAACGTTCGAAAATCCAGCGTTCCTATACTCTAACAATGAAGTATCAGAAAAAGAAGCAGAGAAAATATTTTTTTTTTGCAATTGCAATAAAAGAATAAAATACCTAGGAATAAATCTAACAAAACATAGGATGTGCCCATATAATCACAACTATAAGACTCTATTAAAAGAAATTGAAGAAGATACAAAGAAATTGAAAAATACTCTATGTTCTTAGGTTTAAAAAATCAACATAGATTAGAATGAACTTATTACGTAAAACATTATACAGATTTAATGCAATCTTCAAAATCTCATTGACATTTTTTAAAGAGATTGAACAAAAAATCATCGGATATTTATGGAAGCACAAAAGACCCTGAATTGCCAAAGCCATCCTGAGGGGAAAAGAAAACAATGCTGGAGGCACCACTCTGCTCAACTTCAAATTGTACTACGAAGCAACAACAATCAAAACAGCATGGTATTGGTAGAAATCAGACACACAGACCAGTAGAAGAGAATCGAGAGTCCAGAAGTAAATCCATATTTCTATGGGTAAATAATTTTTAAGAAAGAAGACATACAGTGCTGGTAGGACTGTAAATTAGTACAGCCACTATGGAAAACAGTATGGAGATTCCTCAAAAAACTAAATATTGATCTATCATGTGGTCCAGTAATCCCTCTTCTGGGTATTTACCCTAAAGACTTGAAAACTCATTTCCAAAAAGATATTTGCACGCTGATGTTCATAGCAGTATTATTCACAGTGGCCAGGACATGGAAGCAACCAAAGTGTCCTACAAATAGATGATTGGGTAAAGAAGCTGTGGTACATATGTACAATGGAATATTACTCAGCCATAAGAAGAGATAAAATACTGCCATTTGCAACAACATGAATAGACCTCGAGATAATCATGCTAAGCAAAATAAGCCAGATAGAAAAAGTTGAAAATCACATGATATCACTTATATGTGGGATATAAACCTAAAAGCAACAAATGAGCAGCACAAACAAACAGAGACTCATGGACATGGACTATAGGTTAGTGGTTACCAAAGGACTCTAGACTAGTGGTTACTAGTGGGATGGGGGAAAAGGGGAGGAGGTAGACAGAGTAAATGGGGTCAAATGTAGGGGGATAGGGGGAGGGTGAAGTGGGTAAAGGGGATCAAATATATGGTAGCTGAAGGAAACTGGACTTTGTATGGTAAGCACACAATAGAATGTATAGATGTCAAATGATAATGTACACCTGAAAATTATATAATTATATTAACCAATGTTACCCCAATAAACTTAATTTAAAAAAAATAATAATATTAATAATAATTTCTAGAAGTATATCCTTTCTCAGAGTAAAACTTTTAATTGATTCAATACATGTTTATTAAGAGATATATTACCTTAAGTTTCTCAATCATAAGAAGTCAAAAGTAAATAAATATATGTTCAGTAATTATTGTTTCAGTATTTTATTTATTTTATTCTATTTTATTTTATTTGAAATTAAATATTCAATAACTATTCCTCATTTAATTTAACTTAATAAAACTTTAAAGTTTCAGGTTATCAGAAGGATTTGAGAAACTAAGGAGACATACAAAAAAATATAACTATCACTGAAAGATTCGGCTAGAAAATGTATCCTACCTACAGCTATTGAATTCACTTATAATCAACAATTATGTTTAAATTACTCATGAAGATTTCATCATACCAACTTATGAAGTTTTTGGTAAAAATTTTTGTAACAGAGATAAATAAATTTATTTGATTAATAAACCCAGATAGAATAAAAGCTTCATGTCTGCATTAATTTTAATGATGACAACATTGAAGACATGTTTATTTTAGTTAAACCAGCAGATTTTAACTAGCTTTTATTTATTAAAGATTATTTCACATCACATGAAAAACATTTGGAGTAATTTATATATTTCTGAGAGTTTTAGGAGTCCTTAATTTATATAAGCTCTTGATTTTATTTATGCCAATTAAATAGAGATCTTTTACAAATTAATTTTAGCAATACCATACAGAGGTACAAAATACCACACATCTACAACACATATACATATAGACACACATAAATACAGGCAGAAACAGAAGGCTGATAGCCTCCATTCTAAAATTTTAGCCATGAATCAGGTAGAGTAATACAAAACTTAATACTTATAAAAGAGGTTGTATAATAGAATAAAATAATCAGTCTTTCTGACTATCGTGCTCAAGCCTTCCCAGTTCCCATGACATGTGGATTAGCAGCCTTTGCTTAGACCTGTACTTGAATATGCTAATCATTAAAGCACTCCAACCTGAAGCCTAGGAACTACTATAATGGCCCCCTTGGTCGAAACTACCACCCAAGTTGATCAGGAAGGTATGTACAAAAATCATGAATGTTTATTATCAAAAGATTTATAGGAATTTATGACTGAGACCACAGCAATCGGAGTTTGTTGACCAAAAGCAAAAAAGCTTCACCACTCCCTTTGGACCCGAGATGGCATCCAGACATCTGTGGTCATCAATCACCTACTGACCTCAACCCCCACCCCCGTTCCCCTTTCCTCTGACATAAAAGAAGCCTGAATTCTGTACTTTCTCAAGATGGTTCTTTAAGACACTAGTCCATCATTTTCTCAGTTTGTTGGCTTTCCAAATAAAGTTGTTTTTCGTGTCTCAACTCCTTGTCACTAGACTTACTGGCCATTGTGGTATGAGCAGTGCAAGCTTTCACTTGATTACAGTTGTCTCCAAATTGTGTTTTGGGCAGATGAAATAAGTTAAGATTACCTGCTTAGATGGCTAATGTGTTTTATTAATATTTCTGGAGAAGACACTTAAAATTGTTCATTAGCCGAAGTTTCAAATAACCTGCTTTACTTTTGAAAAGAATTACCTCCCTGAAGTTTGTGTTTCAAAGAGGTGAACTAGATAAGAGTTCTTTGAGAAGATGAGGGAGAACATTTATATCTCAAAGGCACAGGGAAAGGATGCCAGTTCCCCCAAGATATACATTTGTTTCTTAAAACCAGAATTCTTATAATACTTACAGTATAAATAGAGGAGGGCTTGGGATTGTAAAAGAGATAGGTGGACTTTGAATTGATTCTGGAGCTGAATTTCTGGTTTTGCAAATATTTGTAAAATAAGGACAGTTGCTTTTAATTCCTCAAAGAATTGGTTTGTAGCCTAAATCATAGCAAGGGGCTCATGCGCCCATCCAGGTACATTATCTTCAATTTGATTCTTCATATCAAGGAGATTTCCAACTATGGTGGGAGTCCAAGGCTTTCTATGTTCTGGATTTAGAGCTGTTTTGTCTTTGGGATGTTTCAATGAATCTTTCCACGAAGGCTTCAAAAGATTTTTCTCTCCCTCTGGGCACCTGGTTTTATTTTAGCTTTGAGTACAAGGTCTAAAGAAAAATTTCTATTAGGCTCTGAATATCAGCTTCCAATTTGACCAACTTCTGACCACAAAGTTACTTTGAAAACAAAATTCTTTCATATATCTTGCCAAGTTTCAGCCAGTTTAAACAGTAAACATTTTCACAGTATTGAACAACTGCTTGAACTAAAGAGATGTCCACAAAGGAAAAAATATTAGATAATTCCCCCCGAGGGCTGGCAGCAGTATAGTAAGACCCTAGCCACAAATAGACTTCAGCCCAGATTTCTGTCCATCCATATCGAGCTGCAAGTGGGGGTGCAACACACACTTCTATTAGGCCACATTTTCAGGCCCGAACCTGATGAATACCAACCCAAGTTCTCAAGACACAAAACAAGACAAACAAAAAGGGAAAAACTGTTCCTAAGAGGGGAAGGATCAGGAACCAATGGCTCTGGATTTTAAAAGAAAGAGATGTGAACAAAAAGGGGCTCTGTAATAAAGCCAACAGCTCAGTGGCCAACAGTAACCTCACAGGTGGTCTGACCATATATCCCTACCTGGGCAAGTTATGTGGGTAGTCACACCCAGGGTGACTTCCTTAGTGAAAGGTTCATCTTTGCCTTAAGAAGCCCTGCTCACTGTTCTAGTGCATCTAGAGTTACAGGCTTTTGAGATACCACAGTGACCCTCTTCTTCAAACCCTCAGAGGTAATCATCCTCAAGGGAGCACTGTTGGGAGCCAAAACTAAGAACAAAGAATCTTGTGACTAGGCGAGGCCTTATCTGCATCCTGCATCTTGTTAGCCCCCTAGCAGTCAGCCCAGCCCAGAGTTACAGTTCCCTCCTTCACTCCCACTCCCTCTAACCCTTACCACTCCTCACCCCACCAGCTAAGAACCAATGCGCCTGTGACAGATACTCTCCCGCCCAGCTAGCCCTGCCCCCCTTTGTTAGCCCTGTATAAATACTCTTGCTGCTGAATAAAATTTTGAGGCTTGATCAGAATACTGTCTTGCCTCCATTCTTCTCTCCCGCCCATGTTTTCTTTCAGATAAGGTCCTCCTCGGGTTCCGCGCAATAACTAGGTCCTGCGGGTCGGGACAGAGCACACGATCTCGTTAACTATCCTGTAACCCAATCCCTGCCATGCTTTCTCCCACCTCCATGTCATTTCCTTATGTTCCCTTCTTAATTTAAAATGCAAACTTCTTTGCAGTGGAGCATTTTAGATCTTGCTCCCCAATCTACATCATCGGTTTGGCTCAAATAAACTCATAGAAACTCTCTACCGGCTTGGATATTTTTACGTCAAGAGGGACATCATAAGATTTTATTGTCCTCTCTTGATTAAACACTGCAGACAGAAATTTGGAAGAGCTAACTCTGGTAAGGATTGCCACTGTTCAGTGGCTTCTGCCAGTTTTCCAGAGTCTCATCTGCAGGCTCCTAGTGGGGTTTAGAGTACGCAGTGTAGCTTTAGTATCTAGCAGAATTTGGCAAAGTAAACCACTAGTTTTAATTTTACTTTTTCTTGGTTATTTAAGGGAATAAGAGAACAGTTTACCAGAAAATTCCTTAGAGTCCCATCAACCCTGGGAGGGGCTCAGATAGGAGTCTTCCTTAGAGGGTAGATATGGGGATGTCTGTAAACCATGGGATTTCTGCAGAGTGGAGGGACAATACAAACAGAGGATGAGTACATTGAACACTCTGGTAAGGAGATTTTAGGGGAGCAGTAGGGGTTGGATCAGTCTACTGTCTTTTTTTTTTTTAGACTTCTCTGTGTCTTTAATTTCTCATTAGCATTTGAAACAAATCTTTCAGTGAAGCTGTTTTGGAATTTTTAAGCTTTTTCGTGATTTCTCATGCCAATTCTAATAAGTATCCCAATTCTGCTTGTTTGAGTTTTCAAGTGCACTTCTCAAATGGTTTTATCTAATGCATGTTTTCCTCATAATGACCATCATAATCTTTAATAAGAATAAAGAGTTTATTATTCCTGGCAAGGTCATTTCTCCTGAGGAGACTTTGGGATCTATAAGGAAGATTACTTCAATAGTGCTCACCAGGCAATTCCAGATTAACTGGTTTAAGATTTCACTCCTGGAAGAGGCTAACACCGTTATCAAGATAAGTGTTAAGTCTTGGTTTGATGAGGTGGGGATTAGCACAAGTGACTTCATTTGGGGCTTGTCCTCACTTTCTTAAAAGATTAAAGAAGA
>NW_006443124.1:18481389-18491484 GCF_000325575.1 Pteropus alecto
TTGGTCAATGGAATTTTAACATACAAATGTCAAGCCACAAAAGAAGTGGCAATAAAGAGATGAAAAGATGTATAACATCCAGGGGTGTGTGGTGTGACAGAAAACTAGAATGACAGTCTTTCCAACAGAAAAGAGAAGCCCACCACATGAAATATTGAGTATAGTTCAAGCAATGTGAAACAAGAAGTTGATCACCTGAGTAAGCAGGCTAATATGCATTTGTGTCCTTGCAGGGGTTCCAATGGAGTGAAAAAGGTACCCTCTGAAGTAGACATAAACAGAAGAGCTTTACAAGCTGGGGGAGACCACAAGAGTTTGATCTGAATAGCAGGAGGGAGATGAAGTTGGATCTAGAGAGTTATGTGGGTTTAAAAAAAGTTTTAATTATTTTTCTATATGGCTAAAGTCATATTGTGATATATATATTGTGATATATATATATTCTACATCAATAACAAGTATATCTGATAGATACATATAGATATATATATCACAATAATAAGTATATCTGATAGATATATAGAGATCTATAAGATGTACTTGTTCTTCATCCATGATTCGTGGCTCACAGTCCCAAACTCTTAGCATTTCCTGAGTAGTAATAGAAGATGGAGTCATCTTTTGTTATAATATATGGTCTCTTGTTCACAGTTCTTGAGAATACTTCAGAGCCAGAAAGGTGGAATGGTGTCTTGTTATACATAGTGAGGACAACTTCCTGTTGTTAAATTAGTCAGAAAGGTCAGCCACTGGAGCCTGAATATCCACAAGACATTCACACGAATATCCACCTTAGGGCACCACCAATGGTATCCAGGAGCCTTGGAGGCACACCAGCCACAAGAGACTTTCCCCATCACCAAGCATTAACAGTAGGGCCCAAGAGTGCCCCTAAGGCTACAGTAATTCCACATAAAGATGATGGCCATGCAAGGCTTCTGGCCTCTTACAAATACTGAAACACCCCCATAGTCTCTGCCTCTAGGGCCCTTAGAACAGGCTTCCAGAGATTTTTATTCCTGGATGGCAGGAACTACAGCCCTACCTCAGCTTTGAAGTTAGAGAAGACAGAATTTTATCCCTCAACATCCCCTTAAGAATAAAGGAATAAAATCTCTGAGGGGGAATAATGTAAGGAAGAGGCATGAGATCTACACAGGCTGCCTAAATATTAAACCAAGTGAAATTCAGAACCTGCTATGTGCTGTTAGATTCAGAACCTGGCTGATCAGCCAGTCAGCCAGACCACGGGGAACCTACAGAACAAAGGAAGATTCTTGCAGAGATCATTAACAACTATCTACCCACATTATGAAAGGAAAACAAGAAAACAAAGACTTTAAACTCTACCTTGTACAAGTTAAAGAGAAACCCAACCACTCATTCCATTTTTTTTTCTAACCCCAACCCTAACCCTAACTTCAACCCTAACCTTAACCCCAACCCTAACCCTAACATTCCATTCTTTACTCTTTATAATCAGTAATTTTTCATAGAAACTGAGAAACAGATATAAACCCAGTTTTCCAAACACTTGGCATCCCTCTCACTCTCTGACTCTGGGAGGAGATCATGCTCTGTCTGTGGAGTGTTACCCCTTTTCTAATAAACTTTCTTTTGATTCTAACTTTGGCACATGTGTTGAATCCTTTCTACACTCTCCACCAAAGGACTGTCTTGTCTCTCTGTGCAGGGCTTGGTCTCTCCTCACTCAGGGGAATTCACCCTATTCTACATCAATAACAAGTCCTATACAGCACTGCTGGGTTTACATTAATGGCAGTGCCTTCTGCAAAGCATCTAATGATGGGGGATGGTTTCTGGGGGAAACAACTATAAAGGGTTGAAACTTTCATCCCCAAACCCTGATTTTTGGGGAGGAGAGATGGGTAGAAGCTGAATCAATCACCAGTAGCTAATGAGTTAATCAATCATATCTATACAATAAAACCTCTATTAAAAAAAAAAAAAGTTTTTCGAGAGCTTTCACACTGGGAAACCAGAATGCGTCCATGTGCTCCTGTGCCATACTCCAAGCTCCACGAGGACAGAAACTCCTTTTATGGGACCTCACCCAGTGTGTCGCTTCATCTAGCTGTTGATTCTTATCTTTTAATACCTTTTGTAATAAATCATTAATCTTCTGAGTAAATTGGTTTTCCTGAGTTCTGTGAGTTATATTACCAAATTAATTGAACCCAAGGAGAGGGTTGTGGGAATCTCTGATTTATAGCCAGTAGGTCAGCAATACAAGCAACCTGGAGTTGTGATTGGCATTCTGACTTGGCAGGGTTGTTAAATGCCAATTTATAGTCTGTCAATAAGAAGCACTTGTAACAATCTGAGGTTGCCAACTGACATCTGAAGTGGAGGGTGGGAATATGGGACCGAACTCTTACTTGTGGAATCTGATTCTATCTCCAAGTAGATAGTGTCAGAATTAGATTGAATCCCCAGAAGTGAATTGCTTGTGTTGAGAGCTGTCAGTGAAGAAGAACTTTAAAAACATTTGCAATGAAACTGGTTGATTATTACATCAGTACTACAAATGTTGTTTTCTTTTTTCTTTTTTTCCTTTTTTTTCAACTACAGTTGACATACAACATTATATTGGTTTCAGGTGTACAACATAGCAGTTAGAAATTTATGTAATTTACAAAGTGATCTCCCTGATAAGTCTAATACCCACCTGGCATTATATATAATTTTTACATTATTATTCACTGTATTCCCTATGCTGTATTTACATCCCTGTGACTATTTTGTAACTACCAATTTATATTCCTTAATCTCTTCAACTTTTTCACTAAGCTACCCAACCCTCCCTCCCATCTGCAATCACTGGTTTGTTCTCTGTATCTATGCATCTGTTTTTGTTTTGTTTGTTCATTTATTTTGTTCTCTAGATTCCAAGTGAGATCATATGTTTTTTGTCTTTTTCTGCCTGACTTACTCCACTCAGAATAATACATTCTAGGTTCATTCATGTTCTCACAAATGGCAAGACATTATTCTGTTTTATTGCTGAGTAATATTCCATTGTACATATGAACCATAACTTCTTTATCCAATCATCTATTGATGGGCACTTAGGTTGCTTCCATATCTTGCCTATTGCAAATACTGCAGTGAACATAGGGGTGCATATATCTTTTTTGAATGAGTGTTTTGGATTTCACCAAATAAATCCCCAGAAGTGTACTTATAACTGGGTCATAAGGAGTTCTATTCTTAATTTTTCAAGGAACTTCTATATTGTTTTCTACAGTGGCTGCACCAATTTGCAATTCCATCTACTGTGCACAAGGATTCTCTTTTCTCCACATTTTTGCCAACACTTGTTTGTTGATTTATTGATGATAGCGGTTCTGACAGGACAGGTGTGAGGTGATATCTCATCGTGGTTTTAATCTGCATATCTCTGATGATTAGTGGCCTTAAGCATCTTTTCAAATGTCTATTAACCATTTGTATGTCCTCTTTGAAGAAATACTGACCATTTTTAATTGGATTTTTTGTTTGTCTGAGTTGAATGAGTTCTTTATAAATTTTGAGTATTAACTTCTTATTGGATGTATCATTGGCGAATATCTCCTTCCATGCAGTAGATTGTCTATTCATTTTGTTGATGGTTTTCTTTATTGTGCAAACATTTTTAGTTTGATGTAGTCCCATTCATTTATTTTTTTCTTTTGTTTCTCTTGCCTAAGGAGATATATCATAAAAAGATATTACTAAGAGCAATGTTAGAGAGTTTACTGCCTATGTTTTCTTCTATGAGTTTTAGGGTTTGGAGAATTACATTTAAGTCTTTAATCCATTTTAAGTTTATTTTTGTATATGGTATAAGAAATTGGTTCAAATCCATATTTTGCATGTATCTGTTCAGTTTTCCTAACATCATTTGTTAAAAAGATCATCTTTATCCCATTGTATATTCTTGCCTCCTTTGTCATGGATGAATTGACCATATAGTTATGGGTTTATTTCTGGGCTCTCTACTGTTCCATTGATCTATGCATTAGTTTTTATGCCAGTACCATACTGTTTTGATTACTATGTACTTGTAGTATAGTTTCAAATCAGGTAGCTTGATACTTTCAACTTTGTTCTTCTTTCTCAAGATTGATGTCACTATTTGGAGTCTTTTATGATTCCATATAATTTTTAGAATTATTTGTTCTAGTTCTATAAAAAATACCATTGGAATTTGATAGGAATTGCATTGAATCTATAGGATGCTTTAGGTAATATGGCCATTTATTTGCTTCCATTTATTTGATTCTTTTTCAATTTCTTTCTCCAATGACTTATAATTTTCCAAATACAAGTCTTTTACCTCTTTGGTTAAATCTATTCCTGGGTATTTTACTGTTTTTGATAAAATCGTAAATGGGATTCTTTTCTTAATTTCTCTTTCTGATGGTTCATCAGTAGTGTATAGAAATGCAACCACCAATTCCTGAATATTAATTTTGTATCCTGCTACTTCACTGAATTCATTTATCAATTCTAATAGTTTTTTGGTGAAATCTTTAGGGTTTTCTATATATAGCATCATATCATCTGCAAATAATGAGTTTCATTTCTTTGTTACTTCTTTGTTTACTTGTGATAGCTGTGGTTAGGACTTCCAATATTATGTTAAATAAAAGTGGTAAAAGTGGACATCCTTGTTTGGTTCCTGATCTTAAGGAAAATGCTTTTAGCTGTTCCCCATTGATATGATGTTAGCTGTGTGTTTGTCACATATGGTCTTTATTGTGTTGAGGCATGTTCACTCTATTCCCACTTTGCTGAGATTTTTTTTTTATCATAAATGGATACTGAATCTTGTCAAATGCTTTTTCCACATCTATTACTATATTATATGACTTTTATCCTTTAATTTGTTAATGTGTTGTATTATATTAATTGGTTTGGAAATGTTGAACCAATCTTTCATCCCAGGAATAAATCCCACTTGATCATGGTATATAGCCTTTTTAATGTATTGCTGAATTTGCTTTGCTAATATATTGTTGAAGATTTTTGCATCTATGTTCACCAGGAATATCAGCCTCCAATTTTCTTTTTTTTGTAACTTTTTGTCTGGTTTTGGAATCAAGGTAATGGTGGCCTTGTAAAATGAGATTGAGAGCTTTCCTTCTTCTTGAATTTTTTGGAATAATTTGAGAAGAGTAGGTATTAATTCTTCTTTAAATATTTGGTAAAATATACCTGTGAAGCCATCTGATCAAGGACTTTTGTTTGTTGGAGTTTTTAAATTACTGCTTCAATTTCATTAGCAGTAATTGGTCAGTTCAGATTTTCTGTTTCTTCTTCATCCAGTCCTGGATACTACATGTTTTAAAAAAATGTATCCATTTCTTTCTAATTGTCCAATTTTTTTGCATATAATTGCTTATGGTATTTTTTTATAGTCTGTTTTATTTCTATGGTGTCAGTTGTTCCTTCTCTTTCATTTCTGATTTTATTTATTTGGCTCATCTCTTTTTTTAATAATTTTTTATTTTTCAATTATAGTTGGCATACAATATTATATTAGTTTCTGGTGTACAATATGATGATTAGACATTTATATATCTTACAAAGCGATCACCTCAATAAATCTAGTTCTCATCTGACACCAGACATAGTTATTAAAATATTATTGATAATATTCTTTATGCTGTACTTTACATCCCCATAACTATTTTGTAAGCACCAATTGCACTTCTTAACCCCTTCCTCCTTTTCACCCAATACTTAACTCCCTCCCATCTAGCAACCGTCAAAATATTCTTTGTATATATGAATTTGTTTCTGTTTTGTTTTTTTATCCTTTTCTCTCTATTCCATCTATAAGTGAAATCATATGGCATTTGTCTTTCCTGTCTGACTGACTCCGCTCGGCACAATACCATCTAAGTTCATCCATGTTGTTGCAGATAGAAAGATTTTGTTCTTTCTTATGGCTGAATAATATTCTATTGTATCTATGTACCACCTCTTCTTTATTTGTTCATCCATTGATGGACATCCAGGTAGACTCCATATTTTTACTATTGTAAATAATGTTGCAATGAAAATATGGATTCACATGTCCCTCTGAAGTATGTTTTGTGTTTCTTTGGGTAGATACCTAGAAGTGGGATTACAAGGTTTTTTCCTTTATCTGTTTTCATAGCTTTTGTTTAAAGTCTTTTTTTTTTTCTTTTCTAGGTTCATGAAATATCTTTTTCCATCCCTGTACTTTCTATGTGTTTTTCAATTTGAAGTGAGTCTCTTATAGGCTGCATATTTAAGAGTCTTGTTTTTTAAACCATTCGGACACCTTATCTTTTGATTGGAACTTTTAATTCATTTACATTTGAAGTAATTGTTAATAGATATGTAGTTATTGCCATTTTATTATTCATATATTTTATCTTTTTCTTTCTTTCTTCTTCGTCGTCTTCTTCTTCTTCTTCTTCTTCTTCTTCTTCTTCTTCTTCTTCTTCTTCTTCTTCTTCTTCTTCTTCTCCTTCTTCTTCTTCTTCTTCTTCTTCTTCTTCTTCTTCTTCTTCTTCTTCTTCTTCTTCTTCTTCTTCTTCTTCTTCTTCTTCTTCTTCTTCTTCTTCTTCTTCTTCTTCTTCTTAGAAGTCCCTCTAACAGTTCCTGTAGTATTGGCTTGGTAGTGATAAACTCCTTTAGTTTTTTCTTATCTGGGAAACTCCTTATCTGTCTTCAATTATAAATGTTAGCTCTGCTGATTAATCTTAGTTGTAGGTTCTTGCTTTGCATCACGATGAATATTTCATGTCAATCCCCTCTGGCCTGCAAAGTTTCTGTTGAGTTCCATTGCAGGTAACTAACAGTTTTTCTCTTGTTGTTTTTAAGATTCTCTGTCTTTAACCTTTGGCATTTTAATTATGATGTCTATTGATGTGGGCCTCTTTGGGTTTATCTTACTTGAGACTCTGTGCTTCCTGGGCTTGTATGTCTATTTCTATCACAGGTTAAAATAGTTTTCAGTCATTATTTCTTGAAATAGGTTTTCAATCCCTTGCTCTCTCTCTTCTTCTGATATCCTTATGATGTAAATGTTGTTATGCTTGATGTTGTACTGGAGGCCCCTTAAACTATCCTCATTTATTTAGATTCTTTTTTCTTTTTGCCATTCTGATTGGGTGTTTTCTGCTACTTTGTCTTCCAAATCTCTGATTTGATCCTCTGTTTCATCGATTCTGCTGTTTATTTTTTCTAGTGTATCCTTTATTTCATTCACTGTATTCTTCATTTCTGACAGGTCTTTTTTTATAGTTCCTATGTACTTTTTAATGTTTTTATCTCTTTGTTGAAGTTTGCACTGTTTTTCTTTAAAAAAAACTTTAATAAAACTTAAAAATTGTTTTACAAAAAATTATTGACCTAAGAAGATGTCTATATTGTCCTTGAGTTAATCAGCATTTATAATATGGTCCCACTTATATTTAAAAAATTATAAAATTTTATTTGCATAGAAAAAATCTGGAAAGATATATAACCAAATAAAAAGTTAATTTCTCAGGCTGATGGGATCAAATGTGATTTTTATGCTCTTTTCCTTTTATCTGTGTTCCCCCACTTGATTTTTCTTCAACAAGCAGGAATTACTTGTGTACTGATTTTTTAAATTTTATTTTATTAGTTTCAAGTATATAGTACATTGGTTATATATTTATATAGTTTATAAAATTATCCCCCTAATTGCTCTTTCTCTCCTCTGGGTCTCCACCTAGCCATTACATTAATGCTAACTGCATTTTCTATGCCATGCTCCCCTTCCTCGTGACGATCTATCTATTAACTACTAATTTGTATTTCTTTAACCCTTCACCCCATTCCTTCAGATCTCCAACCCTCCTCCCCTCTGGCTATCCCCAGATTGTCCTCTATATTTGTGAGTCTGTTTTTTGATTAGTTTGTTCTTTTTGTTCCTTAGATTCCATATATAACTGAAATCATATGTTATTTATCTTTCTCTGTCTGACTTATTTCATTCAGCTTAATTACCTTTAAGTCTATCCATGTCATTGCAAATGGTAAGATTTCATTTTCTTAATGGCCGAGTAATATTCCATTGTATCCATGAACCAGAACTTCTTTATCCTGTCACCTCTTGATGGACATTTAGGTTGCTTCCATATCTTGGCTATTGTAAATTGTGCTGTCATGAACGTAGGTGTGCATAGATCTTTATGAATTATCATTTTGGTTTTCTTTGGATAAATACCCAGAAGTGCCATTGCTGGGTCAAAAGGTATATCCATTTTTAATTTTTTGAGAAACTTCCAGACTGTTTTTCATAGTGGCTGTACCAATTCTAAATTCCACCAACAGTGCATGAGGGTTCCCTTTTCTCCACGTCATTGCCAATATTTGTTCTTTGATTTATTGATGATAACCATTCTGACAAGTGTGAGGTGATATCTCATTGCAGTTTTAATTTTCATTTCTCCAGTGATTAGTGACCTTGAGCATCTTTTCATATGTCTATTAGCTATCTATATTTCTTCTTTGGAGAAGTATCTGTTCAGGTCTTCTGCTCATTTTTAATTGGATTGTTTGTTTTTCTGTTGTTGAGTTGTATGAGTTCTTTATATATTTTGGATATTAACCTCTTGTTAGATGTATCATAAGCGAATATCTTCTCCCAGTCAGTCTTTTTTTTAATTTTGTTGATAGTTTCCTTTGCTGTACAAAACCTTTTTAGTTTGATGTAGTCCCATTTGTTTATTTTTTCTTTTGTTTTCCTTGCCTGATGAGATATATAAAAAAAAAAAAAAAGTAAAAGAAATTACTGTTAGCAATATCAGAGTTTACCGCCTATGTTTTCTTCTAGAAGTTTCATGGTTTTGGGTAAATTTTTTAGTTTCCTTATAATCAGTGATTTTTATCTCTGTATTTGGTAAATTGCTGCCTCCATTTTATTTAGTTCTTTTTCATAAATTTTCTTCTATTTTTTTTTTATTTGGGACATTTTTATTTATTTACTTTCTCATTTTAGCTGCCTCCCTGTGTTTATTTATATGTATTAGGTAGGGAGGCTATGTATCTTGATCTTAGTAGCACTGCCCTGTGTAGTAGATGTGCTGTGGACCCCGGTGGCACAGTTTCTCTGACCACTTGCACCAGGTGCTCCATGATGTCCCTTGTTTGGGTTTTGTGTGCCATTTTATTGTAGTTGAGCCTTAATATTTGTTAGCACATCAGTGGGTGGGAATTACTCTCAAGGTGATTGGCTGTGAGGACTGGCTGTGCCCACAGCATAAGAACTGCTATTGATGGGACTGAACTTGGAGCAATTTTAACCTCAGCAGGCTCTAGTGCCCACCAAGACCACCTTTTGCATATGCTTCTTGTGAAGCTAATTGGGTGGCACTCTGTTGTGATCTGAAGATGGCCTTCAGTTGTTCTGCTTCTGGATCCTCTTGAGAAGGGCTGCTGTGCAGGCCAAGGTCAGCTCCTGCCTGTGACTGTCCCAGGGCCTCCTGGTAGGAGATGCAAAGCTTTGGTCTTTGCTTGTGCTGGGACTAGAGGTGTGTGGGAGAGCCCATGCTGTGAACTGAGGCCAGCTGCCACCAGTGTCAGGCCTGGGGCAGCTCAGTAAAGGGCCTGGGCACCTTAATGCCTGGTGCTGCCTCCTGGCTGTCCATAAGTCTTAGCCACTGAAAGAGTCTCAGGCAGTACATGAGTTAGGTGAGGCCAGGTCTCAGAGAGTCACGATGGTGGGATGAATATTCACTAGGTTAGTGCAGATTCAGATTTGGCACCAGTGCTCACCCTGGTTCCACTCAGCAAAAAGCTCAGAGCACACCAAGGCCAATAACCATCATCCTGGAGCCCACAGACTCCCTAGAGTTGTTCAGGAAAGACTACAGCGTTGGTGAGGGCTGGCTTCCAGCAGCTGAAAGTGTCTCTTATAGTATGTGAGTAGGGTGAGTTGGAGGGTCTCAGGGAGTCATTAGGGTGGCATGAATGTAGTTGACCAGGAAAATGCAGATTTTGATTTGGCCATGTAGGGAGAGGGCTGAACAACAGTTGCTGTCCCTCCAGCCTTCACCCTGTTGCCACACAACTCAATCTTTCCCT
>NW_006443124.1:18491628-18505697 GCF_000325575.1 Pteropus alecto
TCCTGCTGGTTTTCAGTCAGAAGTTGTTGAGACTGCTCCTCCCAGCACTGGAGTCCTGGGCTGGGGATCTGGATGTAGGGCTGGGAACTCTCACTCCTCAGGGGAGACCTCTGCAGCTGAGATATCCCTCCTGATTCTCGACCATGATACTTGGGTGTGGAACCAGCCCATTTCCCATCTCCGCCCCTCTTACCTGTTTCCACCCGTTCTATCTGTCTCCAACTGGCCACTTCTTTATATCCTTAGTTATAAGGACTTCTGTTCAGCTAGATCTCAGGTGGTTCTCCAGGTTGATGGTTCTGTAATTCAGCTGTAGTTTTCATGTAGTAATAAGAGAAGGTGAGCACAATGCTCTCCCACTTGACCATCTTGCTCCCAACTAATGTTTATTTAACATAGTCTTATGTTAAAGGATAAATCAGTGATGCGGGAGAGAAGGAGAAGGTGTTTTTACAATGAAGCCTGTGAGTAGGGTAAAGGAGTTGCTATACAGAGCCCATTAGAGCTATAATTTTAGGTAGCAGAAACATGTCCTCATGAAGAGTATGGATGAATGCAATAAAGTGAAAAGGAAGAAAAAAGTGTATCTTCAATATGTTGCCTCATTTTCACTGTTTCTGCTGAGTAATCTTGCACTTTCTGCAGTGAGATTCTTGATTTTTTCAATAATTCCTAACAGATGGATTGCTATGGTTGTGCAGAAAGTCTATTGGAGCCAAATTTTTGTATGACATAATCAATCATTTGATTTAACAGCTTAAACTAAATTTGTCTGTGGTGATTGACCAAAGTAAATGGATGTGAACAAAATTTGACCCCACCTATGGAAAATATCACAAAGCTGTGACATGTTTCTCTTCCATTTCCTCTGTCTCATTCACAGGAACCCACAGCAATGCTCACACGGTCTGTGCAGTCCATCACAGTGCTATTTGCTTAGCGTTTCTGTATTTCCAGCCTCCCAAGGTTAGCATCAGTACAGAAGACTGCAATAGGCGGCTGACCTATGTCAGTACTGGTGGGGTTCAGGATGCATTACTCCAAAACATGGCACCTTAGCATAGTCAACACCTTAAGCTGAGGAGTTTGAGAAAACAGCAGAAACAAGAAGGTCACTCTGACCTCTGCCCTTGCCCTTCTTCCCTGGAGGCAGGAGACAAATCTCTGTGTGAAGGGGTCCCCACTCCTATTGTGTGGAAGCAGACAATCTCACCAGAGACAGCAGATTTAGGACCGAGAAGGCTAAGGAAACAAGCATTGTTAATTCTTCACCATTTATTACCCCTAGCACAAACCCCTCTGTCTTATCGATTCTTTACTTTTTTTTTTTTTTTTTGTGCCTAAAAAGTATAAAAGCTTCCTGCTCTCATCGCTTCTTTAGGTCTTCATTTTCTTGGGAAGGTTCTCATGTATTTGCCAAAATGCAATAACTTTGTATGCTTTCTCCTGTTAACCTGTCTTCTATCAGTTTAATTATTAGGCCATGCCAGAAACCTAAAGAAAGTAGAGGAAAATTTTTACTCCCTACAAGACACACAAACTACTATCTTGTTTGGCCTGAGTAGAACAAATATCATCAGGATAGCTAGTGCCCAACTAGTTTCTCTCTTTTAAAAAGTGTTCTTAGTTTCATTGCTTATGTATACATCCATAAACAACACTAGTTCAATTTCGCCTATTTTTGAACTTTTAAAATGGTGTTATGCTCAACTTATTGTTTTGATTTTTTTCTTTTATTAAGTACTACATTTGTGAAATTCATAACTTTTGGCATGTATGGAATATGCTCACTTTTCCTTAGTGTATGGTATTTCATTGAATGAATATGCCCCAGTTGATATATATTAATTCTATAGTTGTTATGTTTTGTTTGTTCTATGTTTGTTTTGTTTTGTTTTGTTTTCAGTTTTTGATTATTGTGAACAATCTTACAATTTACATTTTTTGTACTTGTGGCCTCAAACATAAATACAAATAATATAGAGTATATACTTAAGAGTAACCCTGATGGCCTGTAAAGTGTGTATGCCTCAACATCTACTGTGATCTAAATTTCAAAATGGCCATACTAATTTAGTTTCTCTAGCAGTACAGTTCTGCTTTTGACCAAAATTTGGTATTGACTAAATTTTTAATATTTACAAATCTGTTTGACATATAATACTATCCAATCTGTTTGACATACAATACTACCTGTTTCCCCAAAGAATATATATAAGAGGCCAACAAGCACATAAAAAGTTGTTCATTACTAGCCTTTAGGAAAATGGAAATAAAAATCATGAGATACCACTTTGTACTCATTGAGATTACTAAGATGTAAAAACAAACAAGCAAATAAAAAAACCCAGAAAATAGCAAGTGTCAGTAGGATGTAGAGACATTGGAACACTGTGTACTGTTGGTAGGAATGTAAAATGGTGCAGCCACTGTGGAAAATAGTGTTGAGTTCCTCAAAAAGTTTAACATAGAATTTCTCTATGATCCGGCAATTCTACTTCTGGGTATTTATAAAAATAAAATCAGAAACTCAGATATTTTTACACCAGTGTTCATAGTAGCATTATTTATAATAGCCAAAGGTGGTAACGACATGAATACCCATCAACAGTTGAACGGATAAACAAAATGTGATATATACAAACAATATGATTATATTTAGTCTTAAAAAATGCATTTCTGATATGTGCCACAACATGGATGAACCATAAATATTATGCTAAGTAAAATTAGCATAAGAACAAATATTACATAATTCTATTTATATGAGGTACCTAGGAAAAGCAAATTCATAAAGAAAGAAAGTAAAATAAAGGTTACCAGGAACTGAGGACAGGGAATGATGAATTATTGTTTAGTGGGCACACAGTTTTATTTGGAATAATGAAAATTTCTGGAGATGGAAAGTAGTAACGGTTACACAACATTGTGAAAGCACTTAATGCCTCTGAGTTGTATACTTAAAAATGATTAAAATAATAAATGTTATGTTTTGTATAGTTTATCACAATAAAATATTGAAATTATTTATTTTATAACAGAGAGAAAATTTAGATATGAACATGTAGATTATTAAATATAAGTAATATATGTGAGTATGTGAGTTATTAAATATCCATGTAAAGTATTCAGCAATTAAGGACAGAATAATAAGAAATAAAATATATTTACATTATGTCATAAGTGGAAGAGAAATATTTTAGTAAAAATAATAAATTTTCTTGAAATTTAAAAATTCAGTTAAAGTAGAGAAGTGATTTACAGTGTTGAGTGATTCATGCCATATACTGATATGAATTTATAATTTATTAGTAAATATATACACTTATTTCTCAAAAATATATTGTGTGTATATATATCTGGTTTGACACAAAATATTGATGTGTAAGTAGATAATATAAAACTCATTATGTTTTCAACTCCAAAAAGATTTAAGAAGGGTCATTGCACCATAAAAGTTGAAATGCCCTAAACTCTTACAGTGAACACACACACACACAGACACACACACACACACACACACACACACACACACAGAACACATCTCAGGCACCACTGGAATGTTCATGACCTCACCTGTTTCTCCTTCCTTCACTGCTTCATCTGCCGTTTTGTTCTGAGCCAGCCAGCTTGGTGCTAGTGAGCTGGATGTGGCCTCATCTTTGCCAGATATCTCTTACTGACCTTTACCACTAAGGGGCCACCAGGGAAGATATTCTGAGTTTTTGGAGGGCACAGTCTGAAAGCGAACATCATAAAGAAGCTGTGCTGGTAAATGGCTGCTGCCCTCTTCTTCTTTGTGAAGGCCAGTGCTAAGATGCATTTGACTTTGCTTCTCCAGGGTTCTCTGCAGAGAGCTTCCAGACAGCCTCTGCTACCATAATATTCATCATGGCACTGGCTTTCTCTATTTTCCTGCATTAACCCCCCCTACTCCTCTCTGTCCTTCTCTTTGGCTCCTTGGATCACATTCTTCAAGAAAATATTTGCAATTCAGTATATATTTTCTAAGATTGATGTTCCCAGAAACTCAGTCTAAGGCAGGTCATATGTGAAAGTCATTAATAGCAGTTATCTCAAATTGAAGCCCAATCTTAAAAACGGAGACACAGAAACTTTTCTAAAGTATCATAATTTTAAAAATATCTACAGTGAACCATAGTAGAAGAGTTGAATTATCTTTTTTTTTCTCTATAGAAAATGTCATTGTTGATTGCCATGGCAATCTGGAGACACATTTGTTGCAGGGACTGTGCACCAACAGCAAGAAACATTTCACAGACATAAATTCCATGAGAGCAGAAACTTTGATTCACTGTTGTTGTCCTTAGTGCCTAGAACCTTAATGGCACATGGTCAAGCTAAACTAGCATCAAGAGAAAGGTTCCTCATTTCAGGTTCAAGGTGGGCAGAGGGGAGAGCCTGAGCTCATGTCCTCTCTCTGACATCAAAACCACAACTATGTTCAGAAGAGCCATCTCTGAGAATGACCTGAAGACCAGTGAAATAGATTTTCTACAACTAAGGGTATAAAGAGAACCACAGTGACATGGAGGCATTTCTCTGAAAACACACCCCGGCTGCCATTCCTCCAAAGCAGCTTCTGCCTCACCAAAGCTGGGCAGCCGCAATCGGCACCAGCGCACAGCAGTGTGTCAGCAACAGTTGAGGCTGGGCCTCACAGTCCTGCCACCAGTGCACCACGTTGCAGTCAAACCTGCCAGCCAGCTACAGCAGGGGTGCTGCCCTACACACCTGCAAGAGTGTGGCCAGGCTTTACAGCCAGTTGGATTAGGAAGCAGACTCACCTGCCAGTGCATCCATAGCAGTTGTGGCCCAACCACAAGAGGAGACCACTCTAGTTCATACTGCGGACACTTTTGGAGCATCTAGTTCTGGTGACCAGGGGGTACTGCACCACAGGGCACCATGGGACACCTTCCACATAGGTCACATTTTTCAAGACTAAGAGATGTAGGTGATATACCTAATACATAGAAACGAACAGGAAAATGAAGAAGTAAAAGAATATATTCCTGCCCCCATCAGCGCAAAAGAACTAAATGAAATGAAGGTAAGCTGTCTACTAGAAAGAGTTCAAAGTAATAGTCAAAAAGATACTCATTAAACTCTTCAGAACAGTGGATAAAATCAGTGAGGACCTCAACAGAGATGTATTATATAAAGAAGAACTAATCAGAACTAAAGAATATAACAACTGAAATTAAAAAAAAAAAAAATACACTAGAGGGAATAAATAACAGATCAGATGCTACAGAAGAATGAATTGGTGATCACGAAGACAGGAGAGTGGAAATCACCCAATTGGAACAGCAAAATGAAAAAATAAATAAATAAAAAGAATGATAATAGAATCAGGGACCTCTGGGACAACATCAAGCATAGTAACATTCATATCATGGGGGTCTTGTAAGGAGAAGAGATAAAGAAAGAGACAGAAAACCATCTGAAGAAATAATGACTGAAAAGTTCCCTAACCTGTGAAGGAAATAAACATACAAGTCCAGGAAGCATAGAGAATACCAAGCAAAATAAACCCAAAAAAGAAGCCCACACCAAGAAACATCATAATTAAAATGCCAAAGATTAGAGACAAAGAGAGAATCTTAAAAGCAGCAAGGAAAAAAACTATAAGGGAGCGCCCATAAGATTGTCAGCTGATTTCTCAACAGAAACTTTGCAAGCCAGATGGGATTGTCATGAAATATTCAAAGTGATGTAAAACAAGGGCTTACAACCAAGATTACTCTACCGGCAAGGTAATCATTCAGAATCTAAGGAGGTAAAAAGTTTCCCAGACAAGAAAAAGCTAAAAGAGTTCATCATCACTATACGAGCATACAAGAAACTTTAAAGGGGATTCTTTAAATGAAAAAGAAGCCAAAACTAGGAATAAGAAAATAATGTGAAAGAAAAAAAATCTCACTAGTGAAGGCAAACATATAGCAAAGGTAGTAAACCAACCACTTATAAAGACAGTATAAAAATAAAACAACAATAAGTACATATGTATCAATAATTACTTTACACGTAAATGGACTTAGCACTTCATTCAAAAGACATAGGGTGGCTGAATGGATAAAAAAAATCAAGACCCTTACATATGCTGCCTATAAGAGACTCACTTCAGATCTAAAGACACACACAGACAGAGCGTAAAGGGATGGAAAAAGATATTCTATGTAAACAAGAATGAAAAGAAACCTGGAGTAGCAATACTTAGACAAAATAGGATTTAAATCAAAGACTCTTAACAAGAGACAAGGGTATGACATAATGACAAAGGGATCAGGCCAACAAGAAGACATAACACTTGTAAATATCTATGCGCCAACCATAGGAGCACCTCAGAAAATATTTATAGACATAAGTGGAGAGACTGACAGTAATACAAGAATACTAGGGGACTTAAATACCCCACTTATATCAATGGATAGATCATTCAGACAAAATCAATGAGGAAACATTGGCCTTAAATGACCTATTAGATCAATGGACATAATAGATATGTACAGAATATTCTCTCCAAAACAGTAGAATATGCATTCTTCTCAAGAGCACACGGACACTCTCAGGGTACACCACAGAACAATTCTCGATAAATTTTAAAAGATTAAAATAATATCAAGCATTTTTCTGACCACAATGACATAAAACTAGAAATCAATTATAAGAAGAAAACTGACAAAAACACATGTGGAGGTTAAATAACATGCTACAAAACAACCAGTGGGTCAGTGAAGAAATCGTAGAGGAAATCAAAAAATACCTTGAGACAAATGAAAATGAAAACAATGTTACCAAATCATGGGACACAGTAAAATCCTCTTGAAGGGGAAGCTTATAGCAATATAAGCCTACCTCAAGAAACAAGAAAAATCTCAAATAATGTAACCTTACATATAAAGGAATTAGAATGAGAAGCACACACACACACACACACACACAAGCGCCCAAATTTAGTAGAAGAAAGGAAATAATAAAGACCAAAGAAGAAATAAATGAAATCAAACCTGGAGACCTCATTTTCTCTGATATCAAACTACACTACAAGGCTATAGCAATCAAAACAGCATGGTACTGGCACAAAAACACACACAGATCAATGGAACAGAATAGAGAGCTCAGAAATAAATCCACATTTATATAATCAACTACATTTACAACAAAGGAGGCAAGAATATACAATTAATGGTGTTGGAAAACTGAATAGCCACATGCAAAAAAATAAAACTGGATCACTTTCTTACACCATATACAAAGAAACTCAAAATGGATTAAAGACTTAAATATAAGACCTGAAACCATAAATCTCCTAGAAGAAACACAGGTAGTAAACTCTTTGACATTGGTCTTTGATCTTAGAAATATATTTTGGATGTGTCTCCTTGGACAAGGGCAACAAAATAAAAAATAAACAAATGAGACTACATTAGACCAAAAGCTTTTTGCATAGCAAAGGAAACCATCAACAAAACAAAAAGAAAACTGACTGATTGGGGGAAGATATTCATTAATGACACGTTTGATAAGAGGTTAATAGCCAAAATAAATAAAGAACTCATGCAACTCAACAACAAAAAAATAATAATCTAATTCAAAAATAGGCAGAGACCAGAATAGACATTTTTCCAAAGCAGACATATAAATGGCAAACAGACACATGAAAAGGTGATCAGCTTCACCAATTATCAGAGAAATGCAGGTAAAAACCACAATGAGATATCTCCTCACACCCGTCAGAATGACTATCATCAAAAAGACAAGAAACAAGTGTTGGGGAGGATGTGGAGAAAAGGGAACACTTGTGCAGTGTTGATGGGATTGCAAAATGGGGTAGCTGCTATAGAAAAAAGTTCCCTCAAAAAATTAAATCTAGAACTACTGTACAATTCAGCAATTCCAGTTCTGGACATTTATCCTAAGAAAACAAAAAAACTAATTCAAATAGATATATGCAATCCTATGTCCATTGCATCATTATTTTCAATAGCCATGATATGGAAGCAAACTAGGTGTCCATCAACAGATGGATGGGTAAAGAAGAGGTGGAACATATATGTAATGGAATATTACTCAGCCATAAAAAGAATAAGATTTTGCCATCTGCAACAACATGGATGGATCAAGAGGGTATTACACTAAGTGAGAGAAGTCTGAGAAAGACAAATACTGTATCTTTTCACTTATATACATGGAATCTAAACTGAACATATGAACAAACAAAACAAAACAGACTCATAGATACAGAGAACAAACTAATAGTTTCCAGAGGGTTGGGTGGTGGGCAGAATGAGCAAAAAAGGCGAAGAGGATTAAGAGTTGCAAACTTACAGTTATAACATAAATAAGTCACAGGGATGGAGTGTACAACACAGGGAATACACTCAATAATATTGCAATGACAGTGACAGATGGGTACTAGACTTCTTGTGCTGATTTGCAACATTGTAAGGTTTGCAAATGTCAGATCACTATGTGTATACCAGGAACTAATTATTTAAAAAGAGATTTATACTCCAGAATAAAATAAGAAAATGACGGTGTCTTATAAAGTGCAATCATAGACTGTGCAGCTCAGAATTGTTGAATAAATGGTCAAAGTAATATGTCAAGCAGTCAAATGATAGCAGGATGATGTTAGTGTTTTTCTGGATTTCTTTTGGGTGTTTGTCAGCTTTTCGATTTCTAACTTGAAGGCATTTCTCTTTTCATCCAAAGAGAATATTTGCTTGTACCTAACTATATAATTGTGATTCTGTAGCCTTTTTCTTAAGGAGACCTCCCTGTATTTCAGAAAACCCGAAATCCGGCCCTCAGTTACATGCAGAGCAGGGAGCTGTAAGAGTGAGTTGCATGATAAAGAGCCCAGCAATGGTACGGCAAAAGACAGCAGCACAGCGAAGCCCCTGGCCTAGGGTCTGTCTCTCAAAATGAGATCTTGGGGCCTGTGAGAGTATTGAGACAAGAGAAAAGGGATCTTATTGCTCCTTAGGTAATTCAAAGATTTTATTTTCTTATTGCCTTTAGTTGCTTCAGTGTATATTTTGAATTCTTTGCAATGCTAAACATTTTCTTATAACTCATTACAAATTATCAGAAAGATGAGATGGTACATACCAAGTGAATACCAAAGATGGGCCTCCACCTAGTATCCTTAGCAAGACAATGCTTTCTTAGAGGTTTGGATTTTCCTTTAACCCTTGAAGACGGGAATGCATAAGTATTTGAAATGTATAAAAGGAAAGAATTTTCCAAAATAATGACATGAAAAAAGTAAAATGAATAAAAGTATTTAATTTAATTTTTGTGCCAAGTCTACTGCCCGATTTATTTGGGGGACAGTTTAACTATCGTAATCTTTTGTAAATTGAAATGTTACATTTTTATGAATGAAAAAAAGGAAGATGAAAAAGCTTATCATACTCATTTAAACTGTGTAATTGTAGGCTAGGGACAAAATGCCCCAGGGACTAATTTTTTTATGTCAGTGATTCACCCAGTGTACTGGTCTACCCTGATGATTTGCTCTTTCTTATTAACTTGCTCGACCTCTTCGTTTTCAGCGGTCTACATAATGTAGCTGGTGCCAGCTCCCTTGTATTGTCTTATGAGACACTTAAGGGCTCAGGCTTGCTTATCTATAATTCTCAATCGAATTGCCTATTCTTGCCTATTTTAAAGCATCTCACATAGGTTAGGGACTGACCCTTACACAAACAAGATGCAATTCTGTGTTCAAACCACTGCACCAGTTCGCTCTCTGAATCTGTGGCCACTCCCTGCCTTCACTCCTCCTTTCTCTTTGCTTTTCTTCCCTCCAGAATACCTGCTCTTGATCTACAGGGTCTGATTCCTGCCTCTTAGTTACCCACTTAGAACACACTGAGCAGTTCCATTTATGACCTTAGTTCTGGGAGATTTGTCTTTGGACAGTGGGTACTTGATCTTCAGTTCAGACCACTGAACTTGGGGAGGCTACTGTGTGAGGTAAGTAATTCTGAGGAATTTTTGTCATTCGGTCATAGGGTGTTTCAAATGTCAGATTCTGGACTTATTTGTTGGGAAGCTGCCTCAAACTAGGGAATATTACGGAATCTTGAGGTTGACATGCCTCAGTATTCTAACTGCAGGTATTCAGTAATCAGTGCTACTCATGTCTCATGTAAATTTTACATTTTTTTATCCCATTTTTTCCTCACAGCTGGTATAATAGACTCAGTTCTCTAATGTAGGTGATCTCTCTACTCAGAAAAATTCTACAGAGATTTATTTCAATGTAAAGCTTCAATAAAGCTCTCATTGAAAAAGTTTATTTATAAAATTTTGAAGTATTTATAGAGACAAGAGTTTATCTAATTTGTTTGTACTAATCCATCTTCTCAGGTAATTCATGAACTTCTTTAAAAATAATTTAGTTAGGAAAATCCTACATATTCTGCTCTAAGAAAGTATCTTACCACACTTTCTTATTTTATACTCAGAAGCTATTAGAGGCAGATAGGAGAGAAAATATTAGCGGCTTGCCAGATATCCAGCTCATAAATGACAAAGATAGGATGTGAAAACAGATTTCTGATCCCAAATATTATTTAATGTTCACACCAAATGCCAAGGAAAATAGGTTTCAAAGGTGAGAACAGATGGGGAATCTTGGTTCAATTTTTCTTGATATTTAGCTGAAAAGGTGATCAGGTTTTAGTCTGCTGTCAGAATAAAAGGAGGGCGGTCTTTTGCTCTTGTTAAAATTTCTCTACCCTTCTAAAGATTTGTCAAAATGATATTGCATTAGAAAAAGTTGTTTTATTCCGCAATTAGAGGTGAGGCTTCATGTGAAAACACTGCCGAAAGAAAACATAATAAATTAGAATATACATAGGCTTAAATGGCTTAAAGTGAGTGACATATTTTACCCCAGTTTGCACAGGTCAGTCCCCATTTATGTCAGTCGTCATCGTATCCTGGTTTAGCCTTTTGGCACTCTCCCACAATACCTGAATTAGATAGTCACTTAGAATTGTGCCAATCTTTGACACAGAGCAGAGTTTGACAGAAAATGACAATGTAAAAAAGGAAAAGGAAAAAGAAACTAGCTACCTGCTGCTGGGTCAGCTATTACTGGAGGGAAAAAAAGTGGAAAGCACAGGGTTAGATTCCAAAATTTAAGTGTCACCGCTGTCACAATTTTTTTTTAAGAATAACCCAAGACCCATTTGTTTTTTAGTATCCATACTTCCTGCCAGCATTTACCCATGCAATGTGGGTGAAAATTGATCTAATCTCGGATGACACATTTCTCATATCAGCATAGAGAAGTGGTGGACCTCAGGGAGGTCCTTCCTATTCTCCATTTGCATTCGAGCTCTCTTGCTTATTTAAATAAGTAGAAATTAGGACTCATTGGCATGACTTGATTGAACAAATTTATGCAATATGTTTGACCTCATAAATAAACCATAGTCCTAAAATTTTCAACAAAGAGCAAAATAGATTAAATATTTTTAAAATAGTACATATTTAAAAATTCTTGGTAACTGAATTAAAATACGATTATATATTAATTACCAAACTGTATGAGAAATAACTACCCAAACCAAATTTAGATATCAGAGAAAAAATAAATATCTTAACCAAATATTTAAAACATTTTGGTCTAAAAATCAAATAAAGTTACAATTGGAAGTAACAGTTTGGGTAAGATAGTTGCAATTAATATACGCACAGAGCAATGCCTTTTTTCCTATAAAGAGAAATGCTAATTTTAGAGAAATTCCAAATGGAGCAAAGGGCAAGTGTTGCAAACAATGGAATGACAAAATAAGTAGAAAGGCAAAATATGCACATAAAAACGCTCAAATTTCTTAGTAATCAGAGAAAGTCACATTAAAGCAAGTTCGAATACTAGTATTCAGTGCTGCAGGGAGCACCCGGCCATAGGGTGTAGGATGTTCTCAGCTTCACTAGTCATCAACTTGGTGTAATTTCAAAAGCCTGATCGCCGGTCCTCCACGACGTGTCCCACAAAATTAACCCCACGGTATTGGACGTTGTAAACAAATCTAGAAGTGGCATGAATGCCAGCCAGTTAAGAAGTAAGAGCAGGTTACATGATTCAACGTTAATGATATTCTGTGAAAAGACTGCACATCTGTATACTTAACAGTATTTATTTAACATTTGATACCATTTAAATACTTAATAGTATTTAATACTATAATATGTTTTAGAAAGCTGAGAATATACTAAGATAAAAAAATTATATACAGACATTCAAATCATAATTATATCAGGGCATGAAGTATTGTGATTTGTTTTTCTGCTTTCTTATTTTCTAAATATTCTTTAATGTTTCTATAGTGCTTTGTAATTTTGAAACGCCAGCCACAAGTCAACACTGACAGAGCGGGAGGCAATGCTTTTGAAATCTTAAGAATTAGGGAGATGCTGGGGGGTTCCTCCCCCGCTGTGAAGAGTCCTGGACCCCGGGGCCTCGTTAGTGTGTCTCAGCCCGGGGCGTTCGTGGTCAGCTCTGCGGGCGCCCGCGCCCGCAGCTGGTTTCCTGGCCGCCTGCCCCTCCTGGGCTCTCGCTTTCCCCGTGGACCGCCAGCAGTCCCGGAGTTTGTCCCCGCTAGCCGCCTGCCCTCCTCCGGATTTAAAGGGAGACAGTGAGCGGCTCCAAGCAGCTAGTTCTCGCTCATCATGCAATACCTACCCGGCGCGGGCTTGGTATTCCCAGCGGCTCCACGCGGTTGGTGGGGCTGGGGCAGAGCAAGCGCACACATCAGGAAAACAGCTGGCGAAAGCCCTGTTGTGAAACTGGGAACACTTAAAGGGTAAAAAAACTGGAAAATCTGTAAGTGCATAACATAGGGCTCATCAACAAAAGCCTGGCCGAGATCTGCTGCCTTGGCATGGTCTGAGCGGGATGTGCAGAGGTGCCTGCACCTCAGGTCGCATCGCTTCCACGGGACCCCTACCCTCACCCCAATGTCTCTCCCTCCGTGTGTTCTCCATTCAGCACCAGCTGAGAGAAGCCAAAACCCACGGGCTCTCATCAAAAACACCCTTAAAGTGCACCTGTGCACACATGTGACAAGGTTTTATTTGCCTCGACTGTAGGCTCTTTGAAGGCAGGGACCATATCTTGTACATTTTTTAGATTCTTTCAGAAGTTAAAATTTTAAATCTACAGTGTGCCTTAGGAAATGTTTGTGGGATGAATGAATTGATATCTACTTGAGAATACTGGGAAACAGCATAGCATGATTATACTGCCTACGGAGAAAGTCTCTTAATCGCTTTAAACCGTGTGTTTTTTGTTTGTTTGTTTGTTTCATTTGTAGAATGAATAAAGCAGTGGTGTCATATTTCATGTCAAGATAAGTAAATTAAATAACTTACGAATCCCTGAGCACTCTTGTTGTGAATGTGTTCTTTCTACTCTTTGCAGGCTACTGCGTATAGAGGTGACATCCTTCCTTTTTTCTAATATGCTCTTAAGCCTGAAATTTTTTGCTCAGTTCTTCCAAAATTGGATTGTGTTTAATTTGAGAGTTCTTGGTTGGATGGAGTTATTTGGGGCCATCATATATTCCAGGAAAGGGAAGCTCTAGACCAATGCTCTCCAGGAGAAATCTGACGGGGCCACAGAAGTAACTTAAAATTTTCCAGTAGCTACATCAAAAATGTAAAAAGAAACAGGTAAAACTAATTCTAACCTATGTTATTTAACCAAATATATACCAAATACTATCATTTCAGCATGTGGTCAACATAAAAATTTTAATGAGATATGCTGCATATCTCTAAATCTTTAGTGTAGCCTGCACATACAGTACATCCCCACTCAGGACAGTCATGGTCTGCGTCCTCAGTAGCCTTGGAGGCCTGTGGTTATCAGGCTAGACATGCGGATCCACATGGTGCGATAGGAACTGTCCAAGTAACCTGCCAGTTCATCCATGTGTGCAATATTAGTTAACTAAAATAGCTACATATGCATAACTAAACTTCAGGTTTAAGCATGAAAGTCCCTCTTTTGGGAAAGA
>NW_006443124.1:18505780-18511997 GCF_000325575.1 Pteropus alecto
AGAGTACCCTATAGTATTATTTAATTCAGTTTTTAATTATTGCTTTTTATTAAATTTACTCATTAGTATTGCTTCCATATTACCAATCATATTAATGAGTTGGATGTTACTAATCAGTAATTTTCTGCTAAAAGAAGAACAATAAATACCACTTGATTCCAAACATTTTTTCCCTCAATTGTCTTCTTTCTACTAATTCTTGAATTGTTACCGAGAGCTTAGAGCTCTTGTTTTCTTTTTTTTTCAACATGATATTATTATTTTCAGATATCCAACACCTAATAAATATAACTTAACTACTCAAATTTTACAATGTACAAATGTGTCAAGAATAGTGTGAATTAGATCAAATCTGTCAAGGTTGTTATCCTTTCATAGGCAAAATATATGCTCTTGATCATTGTTTTTCAAACTGAATTTCAATTTTGAGAACTAGAGCCTAGTGTAGGAAGGTAAGTACAAAAATGGTAGGGATCCCTTCCCTTCTTTTACTCACCAGTTTATCCTTGTTCAATCGGACAGATTCCATTTTTATCTGTTTTATGTGTATCCTTCTCAATGTAAGATTGTGCTTGAGCAATCACTCAATCAATCAATCAATAAACATTTTTGAGCCAAAGGACATAAAATTGTTTCCTCATGATCTTTAAGTTAAAAAGTAATACTCATCAAATCAAGCATATTATCTTCGAATGTGGTTGGGTCTTACCTAAGACCCAAAGGTAAAGACTAATTTCTCGAAACAACCCAGGAACTGGAATCAACCGCGAGAAGTGTTAGAAAATGGAGCAAATTACACAACAAGATGTGATTATTCTGTCCGATTTGTCCATGCCACATCACAATGTTTTAAGCAAACCAAATACTTATCTTTTGTATCCAGCTTCAGCCGTCACATCCTTCTCTTCTGTAACCTACAGAGCTATGGAGTGGGGCAATTATTCCATGTATGCCGACTTTGTGCTCCTGGGCCTGTTCAGCAGCACCCACTTCCCCTGGCTTCTTTTTGCTCTCATCTTCCTGATCTTTGTCATCTCCATAGCCAGCAACGCAATCATGATTGCCCTGATCCAGGTGGACGTGCGCCTACACACCCCCATGTACTTCCTGCTCAGCCAGCTCTCCCTCATGGACATCCTATACATTTCTACTATTGTGCCCAAGATGCTGGTTGACCAAATGGTGGGCCAGAGGGCTATTTCATTTGCAGGATGCACTGCCCAACATTTCCTCTACTTGACCTTGGCAGGAGCTGAGTTCTTCCTCCTAGGACTCATGTCCTATGACCGATACGTTGCCATCTGCAACCCTCTGCGCTATCCTGTCCTTATGAGCCGAAGAGTCTGCTTGTTGATTGTGGTGGCAGCCTGGCTGGGAGGGTCTATAGATGGCTTCCTGCTCACCCCAGTCACCATGCAGTTCCCTTTCTGTGCCTCTCGAGAAATCAACCACTTCTTCTGTGAGGTCCCTGCCCTTCTGAAGCTCTCCTGTATAGACACGTCAGCCTATGAGACAGCCATGTACGTCTGCTGCATCATGATGCTCCTCATCCCGTTCTCTGTCATCTCAGCCTCTTACACAAGGATTCTCATCACTGTTTACAGGATGAGTGAGGCAGAGGGGCGGCGAAAGGCAGTGGCCACTTGTTCCTCGC
This sequence comes from Pteropus alecto, assembly GCF_000325575.1. Taxonomy (NCBI): domain Eukaryota; kingdom Metazoa; phylum Chordata; class Mammalia; order Chiroptera; family Pteropodidae; genus Pteropus; species Pteropus alecto. Next base: position 18,507,435 of record NW_006443124.1, read on the forward strand.
ACATGATAGTTGTCAGCCTCTTCTATGGGGCTGCCATGTACACATATGTGCTGCCTCACTCCTACCACACACCGGAGCAGGACAAGGCTGTGTCTGCCTTCTACACAATCCTCACCCCCTTGCTCAACCCTCTCATCTATAGCCTCAGGAACAAGGAAGTCACAGGGGCCCTACATAAGGCTCTGGGGAAGTGCTTTTCCTCAGGAAGGGTGACCGCCTTCTAAAGAAACTGTATTTGAGTCTAGAGGCCTAAAGAAAAGGATGAAGAACTTTGGATTTAAATATTCTCTGCCTGGAAACTTAACAAGTCACACATGTCAGAACCATGGGCTATTCTTGGCATTTGGAAAGGTGATTAAGGGATTTTGATGATTTGCTCGTGTTGTGAAAGGTCTGAGGGTTCAGCATGGATGGTTTGGGATGGAGTGAGGGCAAAGTTGTGGTCTCAGGAGCCACTGCTTCCCACCCAAGGCCATGCAGGTGGCTGTTTCCCACTGTGGCCAATCATGGTAAAGGAGCCACTCACCTTCAGGCTTTTTACCACTTTCTCTCTTTAGACTCCATAAATTGACCTCTGCAAAGAAATCAACTTTTGATAATATTTGATTGCATTTCAAATGTTATTTCAATATCTAATTGATTTTTCAACAAGTGATGCTTTTGATCTTCCACATTTAATTAGATCAAGCCAATGTCAGCATCATTTGTTGAAACATAATTGGTTTGACTCCATATAATTAATTTTCTCTACTGAATTCCATCAACATGGCTTGTAGACACAATAGTACTCATCAAACTTTGAGGGAAACCAGCACCTTTATTTTTTCTCCATATAGTTTTGTTAAAGTCATCCACAAACATTGAATTCAATATTTAAAAAAATATTTTAAGGCATTGGTAAACATGGATGGCTCCTACGTTTTTCTAAACCTCATTGCCCAGCCCCTTAATGATGTCATTTAATGGGAGAAACCTATTTCAATCACATCTTTTTCACTGTATTTAAATTGTCTAATGGCCTCATAAATTTAATTTTTAATGATTCCTATGCAAAAAAAAAATGAGACTTTTCTAAGAGTTAAGGATTGATTTATTCTTTTGGAAATTAATATATGGTACTTTTTTCTATTTTTATAATATTCTAACTTACTTTAATTTATTTAATCATTTTAATAATTGCATATTAACTAGTATTCTTTTAAAGTAGAGAAAATTATGTTTATCTCTTCCCTTTTCAATGTTTTTCCCTACTTGACTAAATTCATTCTGTCCCCAGCCTTTCCATCTTCCTACTTTTACTTCTTAGAATGTGCTTATCTTATATTTCATTATTTAAGAAGGAAATATTTTGCATTATAAAGAACAAAGTATAATTATATCTGAGCTCATTTTAAAATCTGTGAGCACTGGGGTGGTTGAATGTGTAGAGAAGGCAGCTAGGCGGTGCCACATGTGTCAGAAAACTCCATGCTTCTGCACTCTGGGAAAAAGAGAAACACATCATTATAAAGCTTTCAAGGGCACTTTCTTTTTCTATATTGCATTTTCAAACAGGACAGATGGGTGAAAGATGACATTGTTTCTTACCCTTAAATGTAGGCATGTCCTATTTTCTCTCAATAATACTCAGACTGACCAGAAGTTAGGGTCAATTTTTAGTCTCCACCATTGTGTCCTGATCTAAGATTTCTCAACTCAGTCTTTCACTCTCTTTGAACTTTATTTTCTGACACTTGTGTCATGGAGAGAATGACTTAGACCAGGATTGGAAGTTTGGGCCATTTTCTGATTTATGGTTAGTAAATATGACTTATAAATGTATTCTGGATAGGAAAGAAATGATGAGATTAAGAAACATACATTCTCATTATAGAGAAGCTTTGCCATTATAACTCTTATTAAGCTCTAATTGTAGATAAATTTATTATGTCAGGTTAAAAAATTGATTTTTTGAACTTCTGTTTCTCAATGTATTAAATTAAGATATCATAAATTACTTCTTACCTCAGAGGTATCATTTTAAACATATATGAAATTACTGGTGCAAAGCAACTTCAGCTTTGGAAGGTGCTATATGCCACAAGGTATTATTATAACTAAGTCAACACCACAGAGAAGGGAAATCTGCCTGTCTCATCCACTTCTACTCCAGGAGTGATTTTGTCTGTTGCTGAAGCAGTGCTCTTTCTTGCAGAACTGAGGTTGCAGAGGTGATCAACGCCTTCTTAAGATCTTTTATTAAACATATGGAAAATGTTTCAAGAACTCCTGCTAGTCTGAGTGGTCATCACACATCCAAAACTATATGGAGAAAAAATAAAGGTGCTGGTTTCCTCCAAAGTTTGATGAGTGCTATTGTGTCTACAAGCTATGTTGATGGAATTCAGTGGTCAATAATAGTCATTGGCTCCAGTGTATCATAAGGGGCTGGTTTTCATAAGGTCACTTCACACTGATTTACATCTAACTTTAGAAATTAATAACAGGCAGAAACATCTTAACATGAAGAAAGCATTTTCTTGGAGAGAAACTACTCAGACAGCTGTTTAGGGCTTGACCCCTCAGTGAATCCAAAGGGCCATGTGCCTCCTGGCATATTTCTCATGTGTGTTTGTCCCCCCTCCACCACCACTCCAGTTTAGTTTTGGACGTACAATTGGCACTCGAATAATAGAAATTAGATAAATGAGATGAATGTCTCATGTCCTTTCAATGCCAGTCCACCCTCTCCCCTCTAGAGCAGTGTTAGCAAACCTGCAGCACATGTGCCGTTAGTAGGCTCTATTTTCCCAATTTAAGTGGCAATTTTTCTCCTTCTTTCTTCTACTCCTTCATTTTCTCTTCCTTGATCTGTACCCCTTCCTCTTCCATTCCTGACAGACAACTCTACCTCCTAACCCTTTTTTCTTTTCTTTTTTTCTCTTTTGCTCTTGCACTTTGTCCATTCCCATTTTTTCCCACTATTTTGACTTCTCCAGCACCCAGTGTATACAGAGCTGATGCTGTTCTTCCCCAGTGCTGGATGGGGTTTTAGTTATCCCAGATTAGCAGGTTACCCAGGGACAGGGAAATTTGAGGGGCTTTTAAGATTGTCTTTTTAAGTGTATTATATTGGCCATGACATGAGTGAGGGCAGTGATGTGGCTACTGTGCAGAGATTTGTAATGAAAAGTCACTTAACACATGTGTCTGTCTTGGTCACATGCACTTAGCTCCAGCCGGAGGAAGGATTTACATCATGAATAATGTAGACGAACCATCTATATCAGCTTCCTCTGTACTGTGCTCAGTCTTTAGTTCTGATGCATTGGTACAAATAATGTCTAGTCTAAAACACCATGGAGTGTCGGAAGCCAGCCGACCAAGTCAAACCGGGTACCTGAATGGGGGAGCGGGGACTGAGAAAAAAGAGAAGACAGACAGGGTGCAGGAGGGAGAACAGATCTCACAACTGTCTCTCCGAGTTTATTTCTTATCCTTCTTTTAAACACAATCTGTTCCTTTGTGTATCCCAAAATAACATAATAAAAGTAACATCCTGAAGATCGAGGTACAATTGACACTTCCTTTGACACTCCCTTCAACACTCCCTTTGGCTATACTTAATCTTCTTCTTCCTGGAATTCCACAGAACCAGCCTTTTCTTTTTTATGCAAGCAGGCCTCCCGAGATAATCCATGCACTCTTTTGAATTTGGGGAGCTTTAGCTCCCTACAATGGAGGAGTTGGTATAAAAATTGCATAGATGACAGAGGCTCTGTTCATCCCTCTGGCAACCAAATCAAAGTTGTGACAGAAACAAAGAGCAAACAGCAAGGAAAAATCACCTGAGATCTAGAAAAACAAGTCATACAACTAGAGAGAAATCTAAGAAATCAGGCCAAAGATGCAAGGATGCCCTGTCCCAAGCAGCGGAGTGGGATCAAGACTGTGGCAACGGCAATGGCAGACACCTCTTAAAGGGGCTGTGTCTGTGAGCAGACTTTCCGGTGATGGACCTGCATCACTCTGAGCAACAATGCCAGTTTGGACACGCAGGGACTTACAGGGGGACACTGAGTTGTTGGAGTGAAGGTTGAGGCAAGACTCGCTCTGTACAGAAGTGCCAGCAGTATCCATTGCTCCTCTCTTGAGCCCTCCCTTCTCTTAGTGTGTGAATACAGTGCTGCCATAGAAGAGACATCATTAAACTGGATGACAGAGATTGCTCATCCCAGAGGATTCTTTGAAACTCCACCTCCCCCAACTTGTGGCTCCACCCAAGCCACACGCAGGTGTATCCTCTGCAAGTCAAGTGCTCCTTGCTGAGCAGTGCCTGGACTCACACTGGAACCAGCTGGCCTCGGTTTCTGGTGTGGCCTTTTGAGGCAACTATAAGCACAGAATCTGTGGATTGCTTGCTGAATCTTAACAGGTGGCCCCAGAGGGGCACAGACTTTGGCTAAATTTGGCCTGCAGCTGAACCCCTCTCAGGGCTGTGCCACTGGACATCTACTTCACAAATCCACACTAATAAGACTGAGAGACTTAGGTGCTTTGCTTAGTACATAGAAATAGACCTAG
>NW_006443124.1:18512085-18514383 GCF_000325575.1 Pteropus alecto
TAAAGATGCTCCATGAACTTTTGGGAAGTGCAGATAAATTCAGTGAGAACTTCAACAAAGAGGTAAAGAACATAAAAATGGAAATGGAAATTATAAAAAGGCACCAGTCAGAAATGAAGAACACATTATCTGAGATAAAAAGAATATTAAATGGAATAAACAAAGTGAATAAAGAAGAAGATCAAATGATCTATATAGAGGATGGGAAAACCAAGTACACTCAATCAGAATGGCAAGAAAAAGAAGCCAAGACTATAATAATAATAATTTAAGGAGCCTATGGGATACTATAAAAGGTAAAAATATCTGTGTCAGGGTTACCTGAAGAGGGAGAACAAGAAGTCAAATATGCATTTGAAGAAATACTGATGGAAAACTTCCCTAACCTGGTGAAGGAAATAGACATAAAACCCCAGGAAGCTCAGAGAATCCCAAAAACCAGGAACCCAAAAAGGCCCACACCAAGACACATCATAATTAAAATGCCAAAGGTTAAATACAAAGAGAAAATCTTAAAAACATCACGAGAAAAGCAGTTAGTTACTTATAAGGGAGCCCATATGACTGGCAGCTGATTCTTCAAAAGAAACTATGCGAGACATAAGGGCTTGGCACAAAATTCAATATGATGAAGACCCAGGATCTACAATTAAAAATACTTTTAGCTGTCATTTAGAGTTGAAGGACTGATAAAGAGCTTCCTAGACAAAAATAAACTACAGGAATTTATCACCACCAAGCCACTATTACAGGAAATGTTTGAGGGACTTCTTTAAGAAGAAAAAAAATGTATCAAAAACAGGAATAAAGAATGTTAACAACTACATTCCTATCAACAATTACCTCAAATGGAAAAGAATTAAGTGCTCCAACCAAAGATAGAATGGCTGAATGGGTAAGAAAACAAGACTCCTACATATGCTGCCTAGAAGAGACTCACTTCGGATTAAAAGACACACACAGACTAAAAAGAAGGGAATGGAAAAAGACATTGCCTCGATGGACCTAGAGGGTATTGCGCTGAAGGAAATAGGTCAGATGGAGAAAGACAAATATCTCATGATTTCACATACATGTGGAATCTAAAGAACAAAATCAACAACAACAACAAAAGCAGAAATATACTCATAGGTACAGAGAATATTTAGAGAGATACTAGATGGGAGAAGGGTTGGGGGGACTAAAGAAAAAGGCAAAGGGATTAAGAGGTACAAATAGTTGTGGAGATGTAGAGTGTTGTAATAAATATGTAAGGGGGAAGAAGTGTACTAGATTTAGTGGGGTGATCACTTTGCAAGTTATGTAGATCTCTGATCACTATGCTATACAACTGAAACTGGTATATTATTGTATGCCAACTATAAGTGAAAAAAAAAACCTCATTGAATTGTACAATATAAATACAAGCAACTAATTGTTTATTATATTTCAATAAAGACAAAAAAAAAACCATGGAATTTCCTCAGAAATCAGAATCTACCTGTTCCATAATGAGCCAGATAAATTGAGAGAATTCTGCTCCCAAGTCTGGGCAGAGACTGATTCTCAACCTGTGATTGTGCCTCCTTGTCCCTGTGCCCAGTGTTTCACAGGAATTTTGGTCAGAGTCTGCTGTCAGACTCCTGATGAAGCTTACAAAAGCTTTGCATTAGAATGCAGACTTCAGTTTCATTGGTTTCCTGTTTTTGTTTAGAGATATCCCATAGCACTTTCAATAATCTCAAGAGAAATACTCTAAACATGGTTTTCTTCACTTAGTTTTTCTGTAGCAAATGGATATATTCAGTCTCCTTTGGCAACAGTGATGCAACCGTGCAGATGATGCAAACAGAGGAAAGCAATATTGGCTAAAATGGAAAATGAGGAAACATTTAAATTCTGTGTCACAGATCATGAGTATTTGGAGTAATTTTGGAGAGGATTGTGCTAAACCTTTTTATGTAACAGATGGAAAAACCACTCTGAGAAGGCTATCCAGAACCTAGGACACACAGGGAATGACAGGGCTGTGGCTGCAGCCCCAAACTCCTTACCCAAGTTCAGGTCTTTTGCATTTCCTTTGAGCCTTTTTATTTAATCACCCCTCAGAGGAGATGGAGTTCTATGACTTCTGAGTCACTGTTTAGATCCAGTTAGGCCAGCTGTGACATTCTCTTCTCCCAGGTCTCTGAGTGCCTTCATGCTGTATTCTTTCATGTCTGAGTATCTGGCTAGGGAACCTTTAATATATCTCTCTGTCTTTCAGGGGCATGAGTAGAGACCTAACTGTTTAGAAATTTAGGAAGAACTTTCTAAAAA
>NW_006443124.1:18514496-18539921 GCF_000325575.1 Pteropus alecto
TACTAATTCAGGTCTTATGATGATAAACAGCAGGGCTATGTCCAAAACAAGGTTCTCTGTAAATGCCAAGCAGCACTTTGGAATGGGGCCGGCACCAGGATGGTTAGGGACTAGCCAAGTGCCGAAGACATAAGCACCCAGACTTGGAGAGCTGTTAGTCTGTAGTGTGGGGATCATGTCTTATTTCCACTGCTGCACAAAGAATATAGCTGGAAAGGGCAGGACCAAGAGAAGCACTGCAAGAAAGATGAGCAAGAAATATGAAAGAAAGATCGAGACGTCCCTAAGTATCTATCACATTCTAGTGATTTGGATTCTATATTTTCACAGGATAACTAAGTTCAACACTAGATGAAAAATTATGTTCTGTTCTCCTTAGCTAACTTGGTAATAATAATAGAAGCTTGACTTGATTGTTGCAGAAGCACTTCTCAACCATTTTCCTTTATTTTATTTATTAGTTTCAAGTATGCAGTAAATATAGTTTATAAAGGATCCCACTCATTGCTCTTTCTCTCCTCTGGCTCTCCACCTAGCCATGACATTAATGCTAACTGCATTCCCTATGCCATTCTCCCCATCCCTGTGACCATCTTTCAACTACTAATTTGCACTTCTTTAACCCTTCAACCCCATTCTCCCAGACATAGATATCAACATAAAGGGTGTCTCATGTGCACTGTGTGAACTGAGAGGCTATTGACAGCTAATCGACTCCCTGGTGGTTGTAGTCAGCTCAGGTACCACAGACCAAATGAGAGCTGAGAGGGTCAATATCTGGTTATGACTCCTGGTGGCTCTGTAGTGACTCACATCACAAAAAAAGAGAAGGTTCTATTTAAATCAATTTGATATCTAATTGAAGAACTGTACTTGTTGAGGACATATAAAACATTCCTCGTTATTTAATAGGATTCTCGATGGCTGGAAATTGTGTGTTTTCATCTGTAATTTGAGGGTATGAGATCTAAGGTCTCTCTAATGAATATGCAATGATTAGAAATCATAATGGTAATGAGCCCATCAGTAGGTCTAATGCATGAGAAACATCCATTTATGTTTATTATTATTATTATTATTATTATTATTAGTTCCTATATTGAGTCTTGGGGAAGTTAAGTTATATTTATTATTATTATTATTATTATTATTATTATTATTATTATTTTATTATAATTATCATTGCTATTATTATTACTTAAGTCACTCACCTTATTTACATCTCTGGAGAAATAAAATGAATTTAAGTTTTAGAAAGTTCAATTTATCTCATGTTTAAGTCTCTTAATATACCTATGCAAATAATTTTCAGAAAATGTATGACTTCTGTATTACTTTGTCACTTGTTTTTGTCTTCTTCCCTTCTCCTCTCCCTAGCCTTCCTTGCTTTTTTTTCCTTTTTTCTTCTCTTCTTCCATTTTCTTTTCCCTCTTTATCATGTCTCCTTTATTTCATACTGAATTTGAGTTCCTTCTCCACTACTCACTAGATGAATAATTACAAAAAGCATTTCACCTCTGTGTCAAATAAGTATTTTTGATATTTTTTTTCAAACAAAATAGTCTAATGACATCAAAGAGGGAGTTTTTGTTGTTGTTGTTTTTGTTTTTTGTTTGTTTTTTTAGTTTAGCACAGCTCCTTTTAGAATTTTAAGTTTTAAGTTTAAATTTAGGGTCAATATTACCCTTCCCCTGGCCACATTTTTTGATCACCCTGCAGAGATGCCAGGATTTGGTAGTACTGTGATGAAATATCGAGAAATGATTACACCCTCTCGCTGAGGAGAAGAAGGCATCCTCTGACATCCCTCTGCTGCACAAGGTAAACCCAGCAAGCTTAGGTTAATGGCTAACCTGGGGATTCCTGTGGGATGCGGAAATCTACCACTAATGGAAAGTTTTCCTTTGACCTAGTCCCTTCTCCATACCCAGGTATTTAAGAAGTCTACCATCGCACCGTCACTTTGCCCAGGCTTGGACTCAGCTCTCAGAGGTAGACCTCAGGTTTCTGTGGAAACCAGATGCACTGGGGTGTTTCCCACTGCACTGGGGTGTTTCTGTAGGCATCACTCTCTGACTACGAGACAGTCTCTCCAAAACTATGAAGAATGAGTATGTGCATTCAGTTTTGGGCAACCAGACTATCAGAAAAGGGATAATTTAGCTTAAAATACAGGAAGCTAAGAGGAATCTGGAAATAGTTCAAAGGGGTATGGGTAGGTTTATTGAAGAGGAAAGGGGCTTGTGACTATTGATAGGCCAGAAGAGAGCATGTAGTATATTCATGATGAGGCAGGAGGCTAAGGTGTGTACTGCTCAGGGAGAGGCATGCCTTTCCCTCTGAATAGTTTTAAGAAAAGGGTCACCTCTTTGTATGCAGTTAGCTGTGAGTGAAGGGCTTTTGCACACTTGGGAGAAAATTAAGATATGTTGGATGCCAGTCAGGAGCAGCCACAAGAGGAGGTAGAGGAGAGGCTCAGGATGAAGCATTTTCTTATACTCACAGGTCCTGGACACAGGAAGCAAGGTGCACCACACAGAGCCACATGAGAGAGTCACTAGGTGGCCAGAGGCAGAAGGCAGGAACGAGGAGAAAGCATTAGGTCACAGCCTTTGGGGGTTCCACTGAAAAGATAAGGTAGAGCAGGGGAGACAGTTGAGCACCGGACATTTTAAATAACTTCATGGGCTTTTGTGTGGTCTCTACTTGCCTGGACCGTAGTCCTGCGATGACTAAGACAAAGGAATGCTGTCCCAGGGCTGCACATTGCAGCTGGGGGAGGCCTGGCTCTGGACTGGTTAGTCTGCATATTACAGGTGGCTCCAGCTGGGCCCTTTGCTGTCTCTAAAGTTAGCTAGCCCAGGAAGGGACAGTCTCTCCATGGCTAGAAAGGTTTTTTAAGATTTCAAAACAACATAATGCTACTGGTCCAAAGTCATGTGTCTAATGCCTCAAAATGCCAAAACTCAAAATGTCAGAGTTTGGAGTAAGAAAAGATTTGATGGAGAAGTTGTCAAGCCAGAAGATGTGGCTTCAATGGCTTCTCAAATTCATCTTAGGGAAGTCCAGAGTCCAGGCTGCTTTTATGTCAAGGGGAGGGGAAGAGGAGGGATTATATTTGTAAACTGAGGCTCATGCAGAATTCCCCTGACAATGAGTACATCTACAGTAGGACCAAACAGGAGTGTTTAGCCTGTGGCCCACGGGGCAGCATGAGCTGTGGCAGGAGGGAGTTAGAAAGACTGAGTGTTTCGCTCTGTTACAATAATATACAGAAAATTTAAAATATACACATACATGGAATCAGAGGGAAAATAGGCCCAAAATGTCTCCATCTTGGACAGCACTTCTTCCTGGTGGAATATCTCTTAATCTCATAGGCAGGTCGCTTGCTGTGCAGGTGTCACAAGCAAGGAACGTGTGTCCAAGAGTGTTTGTGTCTTTCCACAATGCCATGAGTGAAACATTCTCAGAAAAATCAGTCAGGTGTCCATACAGGTTGACATACAGCACACAGAGAGGGGAAATATAGAGTGTTACACCAAAAGTAAAAGGTTGAGAGTCCTCAATATCTCCGAAGGCAAAGGGATGAGAGTCCTCAGTGTCTCTGAGGCAAGCTCTGTTTACTGGCAGCTCAGACGGTCTCGTGGCAGTCCCTAGCCAGTGGCTGCGGAGAGCAGAAGGTCAAAGTCTGTGGCTCTAGTGCATCAGCTGTGATGCTCTTGGGTCAGACCTGAGCATTGGCTGTCTGAGGGGCTCAGCACGTATGGTCCTTACAGGGAGGGATCCTTGTGCTTGTCGACTGCTCAGTCGGGGCTTAGCCAGGACAGTTATGGCTGATGTTTCCATAGTTTGGGGCATTCCATCACACTCCAAGGGCAGTCACCTTATGTGCCAGTTGACATGACTGTATGGCTCCCAGGGAATCCATTTTGTAAAGTTAAAATGTCCTCATTTCTTTACACTCTATACAGAGGGTCACAAACTGCCTGGTTTCCATGGTTTCCCCCCCGAACAGCCCAGGCCTGTTGTGAAATCTGACGCTTCCTCCAGATGACACCTGCACAGACTCTCCCAAGTGGCAGGATCATCACCTCTCAGGAAGCTCATCCACCCTTCCGAGTGGGTCCAAGGTTTCTGCACAGAGCCCCCACGTCCACCACCACATCCTAGCAAGGCTGCTGGTGTTATTGCCTGTCCAGGCATCAGGTGTTCTCTTCAAGTCAGAAGTCACATAGCAAAAAGGGTTTCTCTTTCTTTTTCTTCTTTTCAGAGAAACTCTAACTGGAGAAGAAAAAGGAGGAAAACCTGAAGCCTTGCATGGTAGAGAATGATGACAGTGGAGAAAAGGTTTCCTGGAAAAAAAATGGGATTTAGAATTTCAGGATCTTGTATGTGTGAAAAAAACAAATCACACATTACTTGAAGCAGCAGTAGCAACACTAATGTGAAAATTAGATGCTGGGAACTGATGTAAACAGAAGTAAATCATAAAATATCATTGTGTTCTTAATGGAGATTTAATCGGTTGCATGCTTATGCTAAATATCCCACAGTACAATATTATTTTGACCATGTGTCACATTCTTTTTACATATTGGTTCATTTGCAAAAGTAAAATATGCTGCTTTGTGCTGAGCCTCTTAGTGTGGTACTCCTCTAGCTCAGTCTGTGTCTCACACACACATGTGTGTACACATGCCCATGCACATATATACACACATGCACATGCACACACGTGCATGGATATGCACACACACACACACACACACACACACACACACACACACACACACACGAGCAACCCAGATCTGAGATCAGGCACATTCAAGGTGAAATGGCTGTCCACGCAAAGGAACCTGATCCAATGGGTGATTCTTTTATTCACAGAATATCTGGTTGTTTTAGAAATAAGGAAGTTGGTTTAAATCATCTCTCCTCCCTTTCAGTTTGTTTATCCTATAATTTTAGGACCTACTTTAAGATAGGATCTACAAGTTAGAAATATTTCATTTCTTAAAGAGATTTGAGGCAATGAGAGTATTTGCTCCTCTGAATACTCTGTGGAGTCCGGTCTGAATGCTTATATGAAGTAAAATTCTTTGCGCATATTTTGACTCTAAAGTGATTTGTTATTTTCTTGGGCAATATTCAGACCATTTGATCACATTTTTTGCTTTTATAGTTCTTCAGTGTATTTTAAAGGGATGATCAGAGATGATTTAATGCTATCAGTTAGTGAGATATAAAATTCATAACGTGTCTGAGTGAAAAAAAAGTATTGTTGGCCAAGACAGAGTTGTTGACTCCCTTCTCAGATATTTTACTATCTAACCAGCTACTGCAGAGCCCTATCAACACAGTTTTAATTGTAATATCTTAAATTCCATCTTAATTTAATTCCACTTAGTTCAGGAATTTAATATTACTGTATTTTTTCTTCTAAATTCATGAATTTCTTTTCCATCTGGAGTTCCCTTAATTATAAACGTAAAGGATCAGTAACAAGGTAGAAAAATAAATGTTAAGGAGGAAAAAAACAAGCAGCAATAAATTCCTGGGATAATGTGACATTCAGAATGCCACTATGTCAGGGAAACCAATAATATCTTGGCTAAACAGTAATTGCACAGAGCTCAGGTCACCTCGGGCTGATAGAAGGCAGTGCCATGTCATAAAGCGCAACCCATTCACCCAGATCAACCAGAAAGTCCAGCGTGGCGATGACCCCCAGCCCTGTTAGCAGAGTAGAGCTTGAGATGATCCCCATTTGAGAGCATGACCTCAATTATTTTCTAAGAACAAATACACCAAGTGTTTAAAGGGGCCCATACCTAAGACAAGAAGTGCCTTGGCAGCACATGTGACCACCGCCCAGTGGACCTTGCCCCTGAACTGCATTTAGCAGAAGCGCCCTGTCAACCATTGTTGTTCCTGCCACTTAAAAACCACAGTAACAACAACCAGAAAGGAAAAGTCTGTCTAGATGTGCTGTCTTCAAGTGTATTTTCTTTCCATTTGTGAAATCACAAATGGATGCTGTCTGTGACTTCGACAGTGGAACCACCTCAGCAGCGGAGAGCAGATTGACCTCCAGGAGGCCAGAGAGAGAGGTGGCTGCCAAGCTCAGGGCATTTGCAACCTGAAGTGACAAGACCATGACATCTATACAAAAGATGATTCAAAATAAAAAAGTGAACTCTGAATATTGTACGAGTAGTTACATTTCCATCTTCAGCCAGTCTCGCAGAGATGTAGACCTATGGCAACTCTTCTGGGATATGTCCACTGTCATATAGATCACTAATTGTAAAACTGGGATTCAAAAAAAGCCTGATGTCGATGTGCTCTCCTTTATCCTGTGCTGCTGCTGAAATATGTTCCTGGTGGGCTTTTCTGGATTCGATATGTAACTGACCCTCCAACTTCAGGTCTTTGAGGCAGGAGTAGCTATCACGTAGGCTGAGTGTGGACCAGGGCTTCATCCTCTGGGCCTCCCATCACCACCCCTCAACCCCTACATCTGGCATTCCCTGGGACTATCTTTCAGGGACTGTCCCATCTTTTAGTGGCTGTAACGTGGTCAAGATGCTGGCACTTCTTGCTCAACAAGCTCTCCATCATGGGCATAGTTTACATCTGCATCACTGTCCCCAAGATGCAGCAAGATATCCTGTCCACCTCCTCCCTCAGTGCACCCCTAGACCTTCCTCCAGCTGCCCCTGACTAGAGGTTTTTCCTGCTAGTCCTCATGGCCTGTGATCCCTTGAACCCCTGCTCATGACTGCAAGGTGTACATGTTCACAGGGGTGGGCTCCTGGATGAGGCTCATGCATCGATTTGTGCAGCTGCCCTGCACCTGCGTTTCCTGACTGCGGGTCTCCAGAGGTCAATCACTCTTTCTGAGATGCCAGCAGTGCTGATGCCAGTGGTGCTGAGGCCATCTCTGTATGAGACCTTGATGTACTTTATGATATGCTCTGCTTCCCACAGGTGCATCCTGCTCACCTTGCGCTGGGCCAGAGCTCATCCCACTGCCTGCTCCTTCCAGGCAGGTCTGTCCCCTCTTGCTCTGCCTGGCCCTCAGCCAAGCCCTCTCCTCCTGGAAACACCGCAGGCAGGGGTATAGACACCCTTGGTGCTATGGCCAGTGGCACATTCCAGAACATGCTTTTCCTGACTGTTTTCCTGAAAAACAGTCACCACCATGTGAACTATCCCAAATCATGGATAGGCAGGGTCATCGTTGCATGATGTAAGATCCATAGCCCAAGGTGGCCAGCTCCACAGCAATGCACTTACTTACCTTCGTAGGACACCATCCAAGACAGCATCCCCTCTGGGTTCACTCTCAGTCACTCCAGGATGTCGATTTGCAGAGTCCTGAGCAAATGTTTGTGCATTTTATGTGTGTTTGTCTTTGCATCTGTATTGGTGACCAACATTTGATTAGAAATTGCAAGGAGTAGGCACCAGCTTTGATGATTTAATATCACATATTCAGTGGAAATTAACTATTTTTCCATTTTAACAGTGTAGCAACTTTTTGGAAACTTTTATGAAAACAATTCAGCTGTATTTTACATTCTATATTCTTCATCTTTTATGAAGGTTGGAGTTCTTTAACCACTGTTAAAAATTGTAGGGAGTTATCATGTGTTGAGTCTATTATGTGCCTAAAAAACAATAAACATTTACTTATTGTTTAAAAATTGATTTCTGGGAGGATTATGGATGAGATGATGGAATAGGAAAACACTATGCTTACCTCCTCCCAGGACCACATTAAAATTACAGCTCGATTATAAAGTAATCAACCAAGAGAACCATGTGAAAATTAGCTGAACAGAAATCCTATAACTAAAGATAAAGAAGAAGTCATGTTGAGACTGGTAGGAGGGGCAGAGATGAGAAACGGGCTGGTCCCACACCCATGTGCAGCTGCTAGAAATCTGGAGGGATATCTGGCTGCTGAGGTCCCTTCTGAGGAGTGACGGGTCCCAGCCACACACCAGGATCCCCAGCTCAGTTTTCTAGTGCTGGAAAGCAGAGTCCCCACAACATGTGACTGTGAAATTAGTGAGGATTCCATCTATCTGGGTAAATGGATGGTTGCTAAAAACCCAGATGTCCTGTAAAAGGACTCACCAACTGACTGGCTTATTCCCAGGCACTCACTCTGGGCTCAGGTGAAGGATAGCAGCTCAGGAGTTTCCAGAGACATACAGAGAAGCTCTGACTTATGTGGCTTCAGGGCAAGGGCTAGAAGGACAGCTGCCATTGTCTCTGTATTTAGCCTTCCTCCCATGCAGCATATGGGCGGATGCCATTTTTCCTATGTTGAGCCCCATCCCCTACACAATCAAATATGAATCTGCAAAGGCCTAATGGACTCACTACAATCTGGTGGCTCCCTGGGACTCTGCCTCCCCCTCCAACTCATACACCACCTCAGGCTCGTGCTGTGATGAGCAGCCAGCATCGGCCAGGCTGCAGTCTCTTGGACAACTCTCAACGGTTCATAGGACCTATGTGGGAGGCAACTGGCCTGGGTGGGCTTTGAACCTTTTGTTGAGAAGCCTCAGGTTTCTGGTGCTAAATCCAAATCTGCACAACACTGTTGAATACCACTTGCCCCACCCTGGTGACTCCCTGAGAACTCACTTCAGCAAACCTTCATACCACTCAGAGGTTCTTTCAGTGGCTGAATTACATAGGTGACTAGCAGTGGGTGCCAGGCTTTGAGATGGCCTGAGACTTTCACTAAGCTGCCCTAGTCCTGGTACTGGTGGCAGCTGGCCTTGGTTGGCATTGTAGTCTTCCTACTTACCTCCAGATCCAGTACAGGCAGAGACCAACCAAGGATCACTTTGTAGCTCCTACCAGAACGCCTGTGGTAGTCACAGGCAGTGGCTGACCTAAGTCTCCACAGGAACCCTTCCTAAGAGGCCCTAGAATCAACAAACCTGTTGGTCAGCTTCAGAAACAACAGAGCACCACTAGATTACCCCCACAAGTGGCATTCCCAAAGGGTGGTCTCAGCAGGTACCAGAGCCCACTGGGGCTAATCCTGCTCCATGGTGTAGTCAACCCCCATATAACATTTTGCTGTGAGCATGGCCAATTCATACAGACATCAGCCTGAGGGTCCATCTCACACACTGATGAGCCAAATACAATCAAATCCCAACTATAGTAGGAGGGCACATGCCACCCACACAAGGGACGCTTCTGGATCACTTGGTTCAGGTGACATGGGAGACTGCACCACAGGGCCCCATAGGACACCTACTATATAAGGCCACTCTACTAAGAAAAGGAGACATAACAGTTCTATCTAATACATAAAAACAAACACAGAGAGGCAGTCAAAATGAGGAGACAAAGAAAAATGTCCCAATTGAAAGCACAGGAGAAAACTCCTGAAAAGGAATTAAACAAAATAAAGACAAGCAATCTACCAGATAAAATTTGAAACACTGGTTGTAAGGATGCTCAAGGAATTTTGTGAGGACTTCAATAAAAAAATTATAAAAATAAGATAGAAGCCATAAAAAAGTCAGAAATGAAGACTATAATAGAAGAATCGATAGCAGATTAGATGAATTAGAGGATCAAATCAGAGATTTGGAAGATAAGATAGCAGAAACACCCAATCACAACAACAACAAAATTTTTAATGAAGATAATTTAAAAGACCTCTGGACTACATCAAGCTTAATAACATTTGCATCCTATGGATACTAGAAAAAGAGAAAAGAAAGCTAGCAATTGAAAATGTATTTTAAAAAATAATGAGAGAAAACTTCCCTAACCTGGTGAAGGAAATAGACATACAAGCCAAGAAACACAGAGAGTTCCAAACAAGATAAACCCAAAAAGGCCCATGCCAAGATACATCATCATTAAAAATGCTAAAGTTTAAGGACAAAGAGAAAATCTTAAAAGCAGCAAAAGGAATGCAGTTGGTTATAAAACTGTTGGCTAATTTTCAACAGAAATTTTTCAGGACTGAAGAGATTGACATGAAATATGCAAAACAATGAAAAGTGAGTTCCTAAAGCAAGACTACTCTGCCCAGCAAAGTTGTCATTTAGATTTGAAGGACAAATAAAGAGCTCCCCAGACAATAAAAATTTAAAGGAATTCAACACCACCAAACCAGGATTACAAGAAATCTTTTTTTAAAAAAAATTAAGAATAAAGGGGAAAAAGAAAAACATAAATATAAATGATAAAATGTCAATAACTGAGTACCTATCAATAATCACTTTAAATGTAAATGGATTAAATGCTCCAGTCAAAAGACATAAGATAGCTGAATGGAAAAGAAAACAAGACCCATACATATGTTGCCTACAAGAGATCCACTTCAGATTGAAAGATACACACAGACTGAAAGTAAAGGGGTGGAAAAGGTATTTCATGCAAGTAAAATAAAAAAAGAACTGGAGTAGCAATACATATGTCAGAAAAAAATAGACTTTAAAACAAAGGCTATAATAGAGACAAAAAAAAAGACTGTTACATAACATTCAGAAGATTATGAAACACTTTTCACAATCTCAGACAGAGGGTATGGATTGATTTTTCATAGTCATGATAAAAAGATCATTCCAACAGGAGGCCATAACCCTAGTATACAATTATGCATCCAACATAGGAGCACTTAAATATAGAAAGCAAATATTGACTGACATAAAGGATGAGGTCAACAGTAACACAGTCATAGTAGGAACTTTAACATTCCATTGACACCAATGGAAAGAACTTTCAGACAGAAAATCAAAACCAAAATAGGGACCATCAATGACACATTAGACCACTTGGATTTAATTGATATTTATAGAGCATTTCTCTCCAAAGCAACAAAATACACATTCTTTTCAAGTGTGCATAAAACATTTTCCAAGAGAGACCATAAATTAGTGCACAAAAAATTAAATAAACCTTTTTAATTAAAATCATATCACGTGACCTCTCAGACCGCAATGATATGAAACTAGAAATCAGTTACAAAACAAACACACATGCACAAATGCATGGAGGCTAAATAACATCCAACTAAATAGAGAATGGGTGAAAAATGAGATCAAGGAAGAAATCAAAAGACACCTTGAGACAAATGAAAATGAAAACACATTGACTAAAAATCTATGGGGCACAGCAAAAACAGTCCTAAGAGGAAAATTCATAGCACTATAGATCTACTTAAAAAAGAACAAAGAAAAATCTTAAATAAACAAACTAACCTTAAACTTCAAGTAATTTTTTTTAAAGCCCAAATGAGAATAAAAAAAAAGAAATAATAAATATCAGCATAGAAATAAACAAAATAGTCTAAAAAATCAATACAAATATTAAGAGCTTTGAAAAGATAAATGAAATTGATAAGCCTTTAAACACTCATAAATAATGCAATTCCCATCAAAATCCCAATGGTATTTCCTAAAAAAAAAAAAAAAAAGAAAAAAGAAACAGAACAAAAAGCCATCAGATTTGTATGGAAGCACAAAAGATCCTGAATATCCAAAATATTCAAAGCAATCCTAAGGAAAAAGAAAAAGGCCAGAGGTATTACTCTGCCTGACTTCAAAATATACTACAAAGTGACAGTAATCAAAAGAGCATGGTATTGGCAGAAAAACAGACACACAGACCAATGGAACAGAATTGAGAGTCTAGAAATAAACCCTCATATGTATAACCAAATAATTTTTTACAAAGTAGCTAAAAACGTACAGTAGAGAAAGAAAAGTCTCTTTAATAAATGGTGGTGGGAAAATTGGAAAGCCCCATGCAAAAGAATGAACCTAGACTGCTATCTATCAATGTACACAAAAATTAACTCAAAATTGATTGAAGACTTGAATATAAGACTTGAAACAATAAATTGCCTAGAAGAAAACATAGGTACTAAACTCATGGATTGTGGATTTAGAGAGGATTTTATGAATTCAACCTTGAACACAAGGGAAGGCAAAGTAAAATTAAATGAATGTGACTATATCAAACTGAAAGACTTCTGCACAGCAAAAGAAATCATCAACAAGACAAATAACTAACAATTAGAATGGGAGAATATATACAAAAAATGCCTTCGATAAGGGCCTAATATCCAAAATGTATAAAAAACTCATACAGCTTAATAATAATAATAATAATAATAATAATAATGATGGCCAATATATCCATGAAAGTGTATTAACATCATTAATCATTAGGGAAATGCAAATCAGAACCACAAGGAAATAGCCTCTTACGCCTGTTAGAATGGCTATCATCAACAAGACAAGTAATAACAAGTGTTGGAGAGCTTATAGGGCAAAAAGAACCCTCATACACTGCTGGTGGGAAGGAAAATAGGTACAACCACTGTGGAAAACAGTATGGAGATTCCTCAAAAAATTGAGAATAGAATTATTATATGATCCAGTTATCCCTCTTCTGGGTATCGACCCAAAAAACTTGAAAACATTTATCTGCAAAGATATATGCACCCCTATGTTCATAGCAGCATTATTCATGGTAGCCAGGACATGGAAACAAAGTGCCTTTACATAGATGATTGGGTAAAGATATGGTACATATGTACAATAGAATATTACTCAGCCATAAGGAAAGATGAAATACTGCATTTGCAACAACATAGATGGATCTTAAGATTATCATGCTAAGCAAAATAAGTCAGACAGAAAAATTTGAGAATCATGTGATTTCACTCATATGTGGGATATAAAACTGAAAGCAACAAAGACAAACAAGCAGAGACTCATAGACACAGACAACAGTTTAGTGGTTACCAGAGGAGGAGAGGGTTGAGAGAGGTAGATAAGGGTAAAAAGGGTCAAATGTTTGGTGACAGAAAAAAATTTAACTTTGGGTGGTGAACACACAATGCAATGTACATATGAGGTATTATCTAATTGTACACTTGAAACCTATTTGATTTTGTTAACCGATGTCACCTCAGTTATTTCAATTTTTAAAAAAGCCTAGGACCCGAGAGCTTCACAGGTGAATTCTGCCAAACATGTATAGAAAGATTACTGCCTATTCACCTCAAATTATTCCAAAAACAATTAAGGAGAAAGGAATGCCTTCAAATTAATTCTATGAGGGCTTTATAACCCTAATACCAAAACCTGACAAAGACACTGAAAGAGAGAGAGAGAGAGAGAGAGAGAGAGAGAGAGAGAGAGAGAGAGAAAATTACAAGCCAGAGAGAGAAAATTACAAGCCAATGTACCAGATAAACATAGATTTCAAAAGTCTCAACAAAATATTAGCAAACTGAATGCAACAACATATTAAAAGGATTATACACCATGATGAAGTGGTATTTATAACAGGGATGCCAGGAGTAATTCAACATCCACAAAACAATTAATGTTATTCATCACATTGACAAAACCAAAGATAAAGATTATATGACTATTTCAATAGATGCAAAAGAACAAGATTAAATAAAATTCAACATCTACTTATGATAAAAACTCTCAACGAAGTGTGTATAAAAGAAACTTAGCTCAATATGAAAAAGGCTATATATGACATCCCACAGCTAACCACATACTTAATGGTGAAAAACTGATAACTTTTCCCATAAGATTAAGAATAAGACAATAATATCCATTCTAATCACTATTATGCAGTATAGTATTGGAAGTCATAGCCACAACAATAAAACAAGAAAAAGAAATAAAAGGCATCCAAATAGGAAAAAAACAAATAAAAGTTCACTATTTGCAATAACATGATACTCTACAGAGAAAATCTTAAAGAATCCACCAAAAACTAATAGAATTAATAAAATAATTCAGTAAAGTAGCAGGATACAAAATTAAATGACCAAAATACCAATGGCATTTTTCACAGAACTAGAACAAATCATTCTAAAATTTATATAGAACCACAAAAGACTCTGAATACCCAAAGCAATCTTGAGCAAGAAGTACAAAGTTGGAGGTATCGTATTTTCTGGTATTAGACTGTAATACAAGACTATAGTAATCAAAACAACATGGTACTAGCACAAAAATGGATGCATAGATCAACAAGGCAAAATGGTGATCCCAGAAATAAACCCAAACTTATATGGTCATTTAATATATGAAAAAGGAGGCAAGAAAATACAATGAAAAAAAGGATGGTCTCTTCAACAAGAGGTGTTGGGAATACTGGACAGACACATCCAAAAAAAAAAAAAAAAAGCTGGACCACTATCTTGCAATATACATAAAAATAAACTCAAAATGGATTAAAAACTTAAATATAAAACCAGAAACTGTAAAAATCCTAGAAGAAAACATAGGCAGTAAATTCTTTAATATTGCTCTTAGCAATATGTTTTTGGATATGTCTCCTTAGACATGGGAAACAAAAGAAAAAATAAACAAATGGGACTACATCAAACTAAAAAGTTTTTACACAGCAAAAAAAAAAAAAAAGCTATCAACAAAATGAAAAGGCAACCTACTGAATCGGAGAAGATATTTGTCAATGATACATTTAATAAGGGTTTATTAAGGAATTCATACAACAACACCAAAAGGACGAATAATCCAATTAAACAATGGGCAAAGGAAATGAGTAAACATTTCTCCAAAGAGAACATACAGATGGCCAATAGACATATGGAAAGATGCTCAACATCACTAATTCGGAAAATATAAATTAAAACCACAATGAGATAACACTTCATACCTGTCAGAATGGCTTTAGTGAATAAATCAATAAACAAGTCATTGGCAAGGATGTGGAGAAAAAAGAAGCTTTATGCCTTGTTGATTGGGTTGTCAATTGGTGCAGACACTATGGAAAACAGTTTGGAGGTTTCTCAAAAAAAATTAAAAATAGAACTACCTTATGACCTGGCAATTCCACTTCTGGGTGTCTATCTGAAGAAACTTAAAACACTAACTTGAAATGATATATGCACCCCTATGTTCACTGCAGTGCTATTTACTAAGAGCTAAGATATGGAAACAACCTACATGCTCAATAATAGACAATTGTATAAAGAAGTTATGGTACATATATACAATGGAATATTATTCAGCCATAAAAAATGAAATCTCACCATTTGCAACAACATAGATGGACATAGAGAATATTATGCTAAGTGAAATAAGTCAGACAAAAAATGATAAATATATAATTCACTGGTATGTGAAATCTTAAGAAAACAAAGTAAATAAACAAAGAAAACAGAAACAAACTCATAGATATAGAGAACAAACTAATGGTAACCAGATGTGAGGGGACTTAGTGGGGTGAGTGAAAAAAGTGCCTATGATTGAGAAGTATAAATTGCCAGTTTTAAAAATAATCACAGGGGTGTAAAGTACAGCACAGGGAATACAGTCAATAATATTGTAATAACTGTGTCTGGTGCCAGGTGTGCACTAGACTAATAAGGAGGATCACTTTGTAACTTATATAAATGTCTAACCACTATGCTGTATACCTGAAACTGATATAATATTTTATGTCAACTGTAACTGAAAAATAAATTTAAAAAAGGAAAGACGTATGCAAAAAAATGCTTTTATTTAGAATTCTTCCTCAATACCTAGTAATTCTTTTCCTTTTCTTTCTCTCTTGTCCCTTTAATTTTAAAAGTTTCTCTTTGATGTGTTTGATTTCCCTTAAATAAGTGGAATTTTTTGATGATTCTCTGTTTTATATCTAAGCAGCTATTTTCCTTTCTGAGCTGTGTCCTGAGATTCCCTGTGTCATATGGAGGCATGACGGTAGTTTACCCCTGGAGCACAATGGTGACTCATTTTCCTTTTTCACTTTTGGCTTGAGTTGCTTTTCTTGGAACATGTCAGAGATGGCACTCATCACCCCCAACTCCTCTATGAATCCCCTAAGTGAAACTATGTAATTCCTGTATCTGCGTTGATAAATTTTAAATTTCAGAGTGTTTCCCTTTCTACTACTTAACATTTGCATGAGGCTTTGTCCTGTGGGTTTCCTCAAATTTTCTACTTTGAAGTCTTATCCTATATGTTTTCTCTTTTTCTTGAACTCTTCAGTATTTTTGATGTATAGACAGTATTACTTTCTTGTTTTAAATTACTAAAAAACATTTCTGCCATTTGATGTTATTTGGAGAGGTGGTGGAGCTATTTATACATTACACCATTTTCATTGTGTGGTTTAAAAACAATTACAATGTTGAATGATTATATAGCTAAGCAAAACTGTCTTTTTACGTGTGTAAATTGATTTATGAGTTTCTGTTCTTGGCTTCCTAAAAAAACCTTATAAATATATAATACATATAGATGACAAATTTGAAACTATGCTCAATGTAGTTATTAATCAAAATTTTAAAATGTAAACACACTAAGTATCCAATTGTATGAATAATATTTTTTAAATTATTTTTTTTATTTTTTACTTATAGCTGGCATACGATATATATTAGTTTCAGGTGTACAATATAGTGATTAAACATTTATATAAGTTATTAAGTGATCACCCCAATAAATCTAGTACTCCTCTGACACCATGAATACTTATTGCAATATTATTAACTATATTTCTGATGCTATACTTTACTTCCCCATGACTGTTTTGTAACTACCAATTTGTACTTCTTAATCCCTTTCCCTATAACCCACCACCACATGCCCCTCTCATCTGGTAACCTTCAAAATCTTCTCTGTATCTATAGTTTGTTCTTGCTTTATTTATTTTGTCCTTCAGATTTCACATGTAAGTGAAATCATACAGCCTTTGTCTTTCTCTATCTGACTTACTCCACTCAGCATGATACCTGCTAGGTCTGTCCATGTTGTTGCAGATGGAAAGGTTTTATTCTTTTTTATGGTTGAGTAATATTCCATTGTATATATGTTCCATCTTTTCTTTCTCCATTCTTCCATCAGTGGACACTCAGGTTGCCTCCATATCTTAGCTACTGTAAATAATGCTGCAATGAACATGTAGGTTCATATGTCCCTTAAAAGTAATATTTTGGGTTCCTTCTCATAAATACCCAGAGGTGAGATCACTGGGTCCTTCCTTGTCTCTCGTTATAGCTTTTGTTTTCGTCTATTATGTCTGATATAAGTACTGCTATCCCCAATTTTTTTTCATTTTCATTTTTATGAAATATCTTTTTTCATCCCTTTAAGTCTGTGTGTCTTTTGATCTGAAGCGAATCTCTTGTAGGCAGCATATGCAAGGGTCTTCTTTTCTTATCTATTCAGCCACTCTATCTTTTGATTGAAGCATTACTTTTTCATTTGAAGTAATGATTGATAGATATGTAGTTATTGCCATTTTATTATTCATATTTTTGATGCATACTTTTTTCTTCTTAAAGAAGTCCCTCCATTTCCTGTAATACTGGCTTGGTGGTGATGAACTCCTTTACCTTTTTCTTGTATGGGAAGCTCTTTATCTGTTCTCGATTCTAAATGATAATAGTGCTGCTAGGTAGAGAAATCTTGATTGAAGGTCCTTGCTTTTCATTACTTTGAATATTTTGTGCCAATTCCTCCTGGCCTGCAAGGTTTCTGACAAGAAATCAGCTGACTATCTTATAGTAGCTCCCTTATATGGGAACTAACTGCTTTTCTCTTGCTGCTTTTAAGATTCTCTCTTTGTCTTTAACCTTTGACATTTTAATGATGATGTCTCTTGGTGTGGGCTTCTTTGAGTTCATCTTGTTTGGAGCTCTCTGAACTTCCTGGGGTTATATGTCTATTTCCTTCATTAGGTTAGGGAAGTTTTCTGACATTATTTCTTCAAATAGTTTTTTAAGTCCTTGCTCTTTCTCTCTCTCCTCCTTCTGATACCCCTATAAAATGAATGTTCATATACTTGATGTTTTACCAGAGGCCCCTTAAACTATCCTCATATTTTTGAATTCTTTTTTCTTGTTGCTGTTCTAACACTGTGTCCTTCACTACCCCATCCTCTATATTGCTGATTCGATCCTCTGCTTCATCTAAACTAGTATTGATTCCTTCTAAATTATTCTTCATCTCAGTTATTGTATTCTTCATTTCTGACTTTTTAAAATGTTTTCTATGTCCATTTTTATGTTTTCTATCTCTTTGTTAAAGTTTTCACTGAGATTATCTACACTTCCCCTGAGTTCATTGAGCATCCTTATAACCAGTGTTTTGAACTCTGCATCTGGTAGATTGCTTGTCTCCATTTTGGTGAGTTCTTTTTCTGGATCTTTGTTCTCTACTTTTATGTGGGATATGTTTCTTTGTCTCCCCATTTTGGTTGCCTTGTAAGAGTAATTTTTTTAATAAATTGTGCATATTCTTGGAGATTATTCAATTATAATAGAAAAGCTCACAGTAATATAAATTAAAAATAGTTTGGAATCATATATGTACTATGATTCCAAAAGCAATATAAACATATTGTCATAGAAAAACAGTATTAAGTACAGAAAAAGAGTAGTAAACTTTTTTCAATATGTTTCCTTTTTCATCTAAGACTAAGTTCTTTTATAGCTTGCTTTCGATATGTTTGCTGCTCCTCTTATTTTTACAGGGTTTTCTGTGGGGTGAATATGCTATTACAACTTTGTCACACACGAAGCATAGCATATTATATTTTTTATTTTATTGTATTTATACTTTTCTTCTTAATTATGTTAGCACTTAATTTGTTGTGTATGGTAAAAAAAATTTTATTGAAAAATTTTACATTTAAAGATTTTTAAATTTTGTCTTTGTATTGTTTTTATTACTATTTCCTTCCATATATTGTGTGCCTCCATTACTTCACACCTGGTTTTCTTTCCATTTTTAGCTCTTTGTTTTATTAAATGTAATATTTTGTGTTATAGAGACCATATTTTATTTAAATTGATTTAGATTCTGACATATGTATGTTTTTTTCCCTGTGTCATGTATTTCTGGGTATTAAGAAGTAATACTTTTATTTCCCTCCACCTTTATTGAAATATAATAGACAATTAGTTGCTTGTATTTACATTTCACACTTCAATGAGTTTTTTTTTCCAATTATAGTTGGCATACAATAATATACCAGTTTTAGCTGTATAGCATATTGATCAGAGATCTACATAACTCGCAAAGTGATCACCCCACTAAATCTAGTACCCCACTTCCCCCTTACATATTTGTTACAACATTATTAAACATAAAAAGTAATGCTTTTTAAGTGTGAGTTTTCCTGTAGAACTTTTTCTCTCTCTGGATATTATAAACAAAAGCTTGTATTCCTAAACATTATCCATTAGGTTCCCAACTTTCCCTTCCACTACTGAAGGCAAAATTCACATAAGAAAATTCTACCAATTTGTGCTTCTTAATCTCTTCCCCTTTCTTACCCATCCCCAATCCCATTTCCATCTGGCAACCATCAAATTGTTCTCTGTATAAGTTCGTTCTTGTTTTGTTTGTTTGTTTTGTTCTTTATATTCTGCTTATAAGTGAAATCATGTGGCATTTGTCTTTCTCTGAATTACTCAGTTCAGCACAATATCCTCTAGGTCCATTCACGTTGCTGTAAATGGCAAGATTTCATTCTTCTTTATGGCTGAGTAATATTCCATTGTACATATCTACTACCTCTTCTTTATCCATTCATCCAAAACAGTCATGAAGATGAAAAGTATAGCATAAAGAATATCATAAATAATATTGTAATAACTATGTACAGTGTCAGATGAGTACTAGACTTATTGGGGTGATCACTGTATGTTATACAAATGTCTAATCATCATGTTGTACACCTGAAACTAAAAGAACACTGTGTGTCAACTGTAATTAAAAAATAAAGTTATTTTAAAAAAGAAAATTCTAGAAGACAAATTCGACCAGGCTTTTAAGCCTCTTCCTTCTGTTAAATTAAATATTTATCATTTTAGTTATTATAAAGACCTCTAAGAGGTGTAAATTGGACAGGCATCCCTGATTCATTCAGAAAATTCTTATGCTTTTTTCCTTATGTGTGCAGCCATTTTGCCTTCAGTCTAGTCTTTAGCAGTAGACAGGTCCAAATTTTATCCTCAGCACTTGTAGACTGAAAACAACATTCTGGTACAAAGATGAATTTTATTGAGCCTCAGTTTATTTTTTATTTTTTGTCATCATAAGTCTAAATCACATGAATGCCCACATAGATCCTCTATGAATTTTACTTTTGTTTTTATTGATATTTCCATGCTTTTTTCCCCTGTGGGTGTCATTATGAAAGATGGAAGTAGCAGTAATATTGTAGATTAAATCAAGTTTTCTCTACTTGCACAGTTCTCTTAAAATACTTGAGATTGACAGATTGATAAAGTTTACTCCCTTTGGAGAGGGACAGACAAAGAAAATGATGCACATTCTGTCTTACTTTCACTCAACTTCTAAACACTTTAAAGGAAGGGGCGATTAAACTAAATAATACATGAAATGATCTGCTTAAAAAAAGCTTATTTTTTATACTTTAATAAAAATAATAAAGTCATAATTTAGACCACAATCATAATCAGTGTGTCACAGTTTTTAATTATATTTGTGTTTCTATAATATAAATGAATCAATATATTGAGACTTGTTCATTCTCCGCTTTAAACTGACATTGTAAGAAATTATTCATAGATTACTTCCATGTGTTAAATATATATATATATGTATGTATGTATGTATGTATGTATGTATGTGTATATATGTATGTATGTATGTATGTATGTATGTATGTGTATGTGTATGTATATATATATATATATATCGTGTGTGTGAAAATGCAGATAATAAGGCATGTTTTATCTTTTGTGGGAAAATATATCATGAAACAATTAATTTTGCCAAGAAGGTGAGATGGATGGTGTTTCAAGAAAGCTAGAGACTACAGAAAACAATTCAGTTGAGTTTTTAGAAATAAGGAGAGATTTACCAGTAGTACCAGTACTCCAGTGTAAAATAATTTGTGCATGAAAGTTGATGGTATGGTTGAGAAAGTACGAAGAGTTTTCTATAGATACAGCACAGAATCTTTGAATTCATAGAAGAATGTTTTAGAAGAATGAAACAGCATTGTGGCTTGAGTATGTTAGCTTTTTACAAGGTCTCTGTCTTTCACTGCTCCATATGGCATTGTATAAGAGAACAGTATTTAGACCAAATAGACCATGAGCTAAAAATCATCCACTAAAGTTATATCTATAGCTCACAACCTTTTTGAACCAATAGCATTTGCCATTACCAGTGTCTTCAAGGCCCCTTTTACATCTTTGTTTCTCAGGGTGTAGATAATGGGGTTTAAGAGTGGGGTGACTATCGTATAGAAAAGGGAGACAAACTTTCCCTGGTTTTTGGAGCTACTTTTAGCTGGCTGAAGGTACATAAATATGATGGTCCCATAGAAAATGATGACCACAACCAGGTGGGAGGAACAAGTCCCAAAGGCTTTCCAGCGTCCTGCTGCCGATTTGATCCTCAGGACGGCTTGGGTTATAAAGCCATAGGACACTAAAATGAGTGACATGGGGACAATTAGAAAGACCACACTTGCCACAAAGAGCTCTACCTCATTGAAAGTTGTGTCCACACAGGCCAGTTTGATGAGCACTGGAACCTCACAGAAAATGTGGTCTAATTTGTGATGACCACAAAGGGGAAGCTGCACAGTAAGGGAGCACTGAATTAAGGAGGTGACGAGACCACTGAGCCATGCTATGCTGGCCAGGGATACACAGAGGTGAGGGTGCATAATGGTTGTGTAGTACAGAGGCTGGCAGACAGCAGCATAGCGGTCATAAGCCATGACTGCCAGAAGAATGCACTCGGAGGAACCCAATCCCATGGCCACATAGAGCTGGGCCACACACCCACCATAGCTCATGGTCTTGTCTTTCTTATTCATGGTAACCAGCAACTGTGGCGCAACACTGGTGGTGAAGCAGATGTCCACGCAAGAGAGATTGCTGAGGAAAAAGTACATCGGAGTGTGGAGTTTGGGGTCCAGACAAGACACCAAAATGATGGCAGTGTTACCCAGAAGGTTCAAGATGTAGAAGAGCAAAATTATGACAAAAAGGACCCTCTCTAGCTGGGGCTGATCTGAAAATCCCAGGAGAAGAAATCCCTCTTCAGATGTGTTGTTGCTGCTTTCCTCCATTGCTGTAGATGTCAATTCATAGCAGGATTAATATTCTGGAGGATGAAGGTGACGAAGCAAACATTGGTAAGCTGTGATTGTTTCCAATATGATTTTATAACGTTCAGCCATGTTTAAAGACTGAAAGCACTTTCCTCGATATACTTCATTTGACATGAAATGCCTCTCCTTCTGTTTCTTTGAAGCAGATTTTACTCTTTCTAATGGGAACAACTCAAACACTATCACAATGCCCTCTCGTTTCTGTCTACAATCCAAGAGGCCATCATCTGTCTCTCACTTTTTCCTTGCAGAGATTTCTTTCAATTGAGTGATGTTTATTTGTGTGACTATTCTACCAACTTTGGTTTGATCCTCCTAGAAGAATCTGCCACCATGTATTTTAAAAGTGTACAATGGCCAACAGATATGGAGGTGGAATTAGGAAAAAGAAAACTTAGGTGTGTGTGTGTAGAGAATATAGTTCAGATATTGGTAGTGACGGTGCATCTCAGGTATAGCGAGGAGTCTGAAGTGATGTGGCAGAGAAGGAGACTGATGAAGAGATGGACTTGAGCACTTCTGACCAAGAGGAGATGAGACGCAAGTTAGCATCAACCCAATGTCCATTCATGATCCTGGACACTGGTATTAGCTTCATGCAGTGTTTGAGCTGCTGACATCTTTAACTAAATGTCCAGACAGCAATCTCACACACACATTATCTCATAGTGTCTCCTTCACTTCCCACCATCTTCTCTTCACTTATCTCCTTTTGAATTATTTTCCATATTGTAGTAATCAGGAATGAGTTAGAGAAGTGGTTTACCTTGGTTCTCTTTGGTAGATATTACCCTTTGGAACAAAGGCTTCACATATTTCCCTTTTAAAACCCAAATTCTAAAATATTAACTTTTGAAATAGTTTAATGCTGCTTATAGTCACCTAATCATTATTATTTTGTTTGAAAAGTTAATTTAAACATTTTAAATTTTAGTATATCATATTTGAACTTTAAAAACATATAAATTTAAAAATAGCATTTGCTTATATTTTCATCCAAATATGATCACTATTAATTTCTTAGTATACTAGGAGAAAGAGCTTAGTGATGCTAAACGAACTTTCATCCCCTCATTCTTTACTTAATCATCTCTATTTTAACAACAACTTACATGTTTATATTTATATTTACAATAGGTATAACTGTTAAATCAGTAGTCATCAAATTATACTGTAATGATTTCTTAAAATAAATGTGTCTATTTATTCACCTTTATACCTTACTCTAAACTGTGCATACTTACTTACTATATACATTAAATCTTGGGGATTTTTTTGGTTTATACTATATAAAAAGCTAAAAAAAAAACAGAAAAATTATCTTATTTTCAAAGATTGTATACATATCAACGTGTAATAATAGTGTTACTTAACAATTGTTTTATTATTTGTCAAAAAATTAGTCGTGGTTTATTACTATAATTGATAATATTACACAAAGTTGCATGCATTTTCCTATACTGTGATTTATTTATTTTAAAGATTCCCAGAAATAGAATTATTGCCAAAATATATGAAATTAATATAGTTTGTAAATCTTACAAAGTGTGATAAATGCTTTTTTCCTGGAGAGTTTGAAAGCTCTCCATGTCAACTAATTATGAATAAATTTTATTATTTTTAGCCTTTACTGTAATTTTTGAATAATATTGTTCCAATACTTATTTTAAAGATGAAGTTATTTATTATTTGTAATTACCAAATTTTGTTTTACTTATTCATATTTTCTCCATTATTAAATTGATATATTTGCATACTAAAATAATATACTTATGCAGCAAAGCAACTGACTTCCTCTTTTTATGCAAATATTTTATTTCAAGATATTATCAAATACCTGACCAATATTAGAAAATTATAAAAGTGATATTGCAAAATGCCAAACCACAATAAGATGCAGAAAAAAAATGAAATGTATGTGTATATTATTTCATATGTATAATTGTGTGCAAATATAAAATCACATCAGAATCCAGTCAAAATAAATGAGAAAAATAAGTAAAACAGAAGACTTACACACACTCAACCATACCTGGTCAATGCACATCAAGGGCAAAACATTTGGCACACATTTTCATGCAAAGGGGCATGCCATGACACATACAGTGAATCTGCCCTAACTTTGGCACTTCAAAAAGAAAAAAAAGAAAAACAGATGTTTTGATTGTATCTATCTTCATTAATGGAGATGAAGATAATAAAATATTAAACTTGTATAGGTCATATTTGTACAATTGTGATTGATTCATTTATAGCATACTATTGAAAATTATATACATATGTTACATTATTATTTAAAATATGTGTACATGAAATATTCATGGGACACTGCATTATTAAGGCAATACATGCATATCTGAGTTCAGAAGCTGTGGAATTTAAGACTGTCTTTCCTTAAGGCAAGGTAGAAACAAAATAGTATAAAATCCCTCTGAGATCATAGAATCATAAAAAACAGAATTTTTTTGAACCAGAATAGTGTACAGAAAAAGGAAGAAATTCTTTGGTCCTAAAATCACTTTGTTCCTGCCCTAAAGCATTAATTGTTAGTTTTGCTAATAAAAGATAGTAGATAAAAAGAATTTTCAGGCTAAGTGATAGAAGTACATGCTAAGCAATTATGTACTGAGAAATATTATATAAATTATATAAATATGTGTGTGTACCTGCCAATGTGCCCTCATCACCTCCCCCATTTCCCTGTCCCAGTAATCCTCATCTACCAGCAGCTCCAAGCAATACTCAGCTTCCCTGGAATCATGGGGTACTTCCCAGGAGGCTCACTTATTTCAAGTATCATGGAGAACACTGGGGAATTGGAAAGGCAATACTACCTAGGGTCAGCCTGAAACAAACAAACAAACAAAAAGTGAGATGAGGTTTACCAACCAGTGTACAGATCTTGGTGATAGCATCATGTCCCTGTTGGTAAACCCTGCCTGCCCAGCAAGCATCTTCATTCATCTGTGGAGCCACACTGCAGTCCCGTGTGGTCAGTAGGCACAATCAGCAGATCTGCTAACTATGGTCCCTAGTCAGTGGTCCAGTCCACCCATGCAGCTAAGCCTGTGACCCTATGTGAGGGCAGAGCAGAGACAGCAACCCTAGTCAAACACATATCCCAGCCTGTACCCTGATCCAAATGTGGGGCATAGCCTGAGACTCTATACCACCTGGAACCTCAGGCAGTGACCCCATCCAACCAAGCACAGCCAGTGAGCCTCTTAATTATAGATTCCAGCCTGAAACCCTGTTCAAATGCAGAGT
>NW_006443124.1:18540022-18586629 GCF_000325575.1 Pteropus alecto
AAAATAGTCAAGCCAGTGGCCCCACCCATCAAGGGAGTCCAGCCAGAGGCCCCACATAATCAAGAATCCTAGCCAGTGGCACTGCCAGATCACAGAGCTGACCCAGTGGATCTGCCCAATCACAGTTCAGACAAGTCCTGGATGACTTCAAAGTCCAAGCATTGGCCTTGTCCAACCAGAGATATTAGCAAAATTTCCCATCTCTCCATTATTCTACAAGCTAATATGGCTAGAACACCAGGTTGGGATGACTTTAAAGGTCTTTCTCTGTCGAACAAGGAGCCCTCATGAACTGTTGGTGAGATTGCAAATTGGTATAGCCACTATGGAAAACAGTTTGGAGGATCCTCAAAAATTAAAAATAGAACTATCTTATGACCCAGAAATTGCACTTCTGGGTATTCATCCAAAAAAATCCAAAGCACTACTTAGAAAAAATATATGCACCCTTATGTTCACTGCAGCACTATGTACATAGCCAAGATATGGAAGCAACTTAAGTGCCCATCAATAGATGATTGGATAAAGAAGATGCGGTACATATATAAATGGAATGTTACTCGGCCATTAAAAAAATAAAATCTGAGTGCCTTATAAGAGACTGCAGAGAGTTCCTTAGCTCTTTGCCAATGTGAGGATACAGTGAGAAGTATACCAGCTGAAGTGGGCCCTCACCTAATCACAGTGGCACCCTGATCTCGGACTAATAGCTTCCAGAATGTACAGAAATGGATAGCAAGAGCTTTGTCCTTAAGAAATAAATGTTTAAACACTAAAAATAGCTCATAGAATGTGAAGTCACTAAAAAGACATTGTAAACATGGGAAAATGAGAGCCTTGTGACTTGCTTTCTGTGATAAGAAAATTTCCAAAGGAGGTAAAAAAAAAAAAAAAGGCGTATGATAGAGGCTCTGTTCATCCCTCTGGTGACCAAATCAAAGTTGTAATGGAAACAAGAAGCAAGCATCAAGGAAAAGTCGCCCGGGATCTGGACGAACAAGCCATACATCTAAGGAGAAATCTAAGAAATCACCCTGCAACAGCAGAAGGCAGGATGGGCCGAGGACGCGGGGCTGCCAGGTTTGAGCAGCTGAGTCTGCAGCAGCGTCAGACTCCTCTTAAAGGGGCCGCACCTGAGGAGATTTTCATGGTGACGGACCTGCTTGCTCTGAGCACCAGTGCCAGTTCGGCTGCATGCAGGGGGCACCAGGGACTTACAGAGAGACATTGTCGGAGTGAGGACCAAGGCAAGACTCACTCTGCAAAAAAGAGCCGGCTGTATCCATTATTCCCTGTTGAGTCCTCTCTACTCCCAGCGCACAGACACAGCCTCACCATAGCTGAGATGTTATCAAACTGGATAACAGAGGTCACTCGTCCCAGAGGATTCCCTGAAACTCCACCTCCTCCAAATCGTGGCCCCACCCAAGCCACACCCAGGTGTACCCTCAGTGAGTCAGGTGCTCCTTGCTGAGCAGCGTCTGGACTCACACTGGAATCAGCTGGCCACAGTTTTTGGTGTGACCTTTTGAGGCAATTATAAACACAGCATCTGTAGATTGCTTGCTGAATCTTACAGCCCACCCCGGAGGGGCACAGGCTTGGGATAAATTTGGCCTGTAGCCGAACCCCTCTCAGGACTGTGCCATTGGACACCTATTTCACAAATCCACACTAATAAGACCAAGAGACTTAGCTACTTCGCTTAGTACATAGAAACAGATACAGAAGTGAATAAAGAAAAGGATCAAATGACCTATCTAGAGGACAGCAAAGCGAAGGACACTCATTCAGAATGGCAAGAAAAAAGATGCCAAGACTATAAAAGTGATTTAAGGAGCATATGGGACACTATTAAAGGTCCAAATATCCATCTGATCGATGTACCTGAAGAAAATCAAGATATTGAACAGCTGTTTGAAGAAATATGATGGAAAACTTCCCTAATCTAGTGAAGGAAATGGACATAAAACCCCAGGAAGCTCAGAGAATCCCAAAAACCAGGAACCCAAAGAAGCCCACACCTAGACACATCATAATTAAAATGCCAAAGGTTAAATACAAAGAGAGAATATTAAAAGAAGCAAGAGAAAACAGATAGTTATCTACAAGGGAACACCCATAAGACCGGCAGCTGATTTCTCAAAAGAAACTATGCAGAACAGAAGCGCTTGGCACAAAGTATTTGACATGATGAAGACCCAGGATATACAACCAAAAATACTTTATACAGCAAAGCTATCTTTTAGAGTTGAAGGACAGATAAAGAGCTTTCCAGACAAAAATAAGCTAAAGGAATTTATCACCACAAAGCCAGTATTACAGGAAATTTTGGAAAGACTTCTTCAAGAAGAAAAACATGTATCAAAAACAGGAATAAAGAATGGTAATAACTACATTTCTATCAATAAGTACCTCAAATGGAAAAGAATTAAGTGTTCCAACCAAAAGATAGAATGGCTGAATGGATAAGAAAACAAGACCCTTACATATGCTGCCTACAAGAGACTCATTTCAGATTAAAAGACACACAGACTAAAAGGAAGAAGGTGGGAAAAGATATTGCTTTGATGGACCTAGAAGGCATTTAAGTCAGACAGAGAAAGATAAACACCATATGATTTCACTTATATGCAGAATCTAAGGAATAAAAAGAACAAACTAATCAAAAACAGACACAAATATAGTGGACAATTTGGTGATAGACAAAGAGGAGAGGGGTTTGGGGGGCTGGGAGAATGGGGTGAAAAGTTAAAGAAGTACAAATTAGTAGCTCATAGGTGGTCACAGGGATGGGAAGCATGGCTTAGAGAACACAGTTAGCATTAATACATTGGCTAGGTAGAGGGTCAGAGGAGGGAGGAAGCAATTGGAGGGATCATTTTATGAACTATATAGATGTCTAACCAATGTACTGTATACTGAAACTAATTAAAATAAATTAATTAAAATAAAAATAAAATAAAATCTTACCATTTGCAACAACATGGGTGGACCAAGAAGATATTATGCTAAGTGAAATAAATCAGACAAAGGTAAACACCACATGATTTCACTTATATGTAGAATCTTAAAAAAAAAAATTAAAGAAACAAACAAAACAAAAACAGAATCATAGATACAGAGAACAAATTAGCGATTGCCAGATGGGAGGGGGTTTGGGGGCTGGGTGCAAAAGGTAAAAGGGTTAAAAGATACAAATTTGGCAGTTACAAAATTGTCACTGAGATGTGAAGTACATCATAGGGAATATAATCAATAATATTGTAATAACTATGTATGGTGTCAGGTGGGTACTAGACTAGTCAGGGAGATCACTTTGTAAAGTATATAAATGTCTAACTACTATGTTATACAATATAAAATAATATTGAATGTCAACCGTAATTGAAAAATGATAATAATTTTAAAAAATTTTAAGGTCTTTCTGTGCCAAAGGGAACCTGTAAAGAATAATAGAGATGACCACTTTGTCAAAAGTGTAGACACTAACATGAAAATCAAGGGTTGAGAATACAATGGGAGACATGACACCACCAATGGAAACTTATAAAGCTCTAATAACTGACCCTACAGAAAGGAAGATCTGTAAACTGACAAAAAATTCAGGGTAATTATTTTCAATAAGTTTAGTTAACTACAGAAAAACCCAAATAGACAACTAAGTAGAATTATAAAACTGATATATGAACAAAATGAAATGTTCAACAAAGAAAAAGGAGCTATAAACAAAAAGAAAAATACTTTTATTTAGCTGATAAATACAATGATTGACCAGAAAATTTAAGTCATCAACAGCAGACTTGATCAAGAAGAAAAATGAATTAACAAACTTGAAAACAAGTCATTTGAAATTAACCATTCAGAGCAAAAAGAAAAACAGAGTGAAAAATTGTGGAAAAAATACTGCAGGACTTATGGGATATCATTAAAGAACACGGTGTGAACTTTATGGGAGTCTCAGAAGGAGAAGAAAAGAAGTCTATTTAAAGAGAGAATTACTGCAGACTCCCAACTTGGAGTAAAATATGGGCGTCAGTTAGCTCAAAGATCCCCAAAGACATCCAACCCAAAGAAGACTTCACTGAGACACAATACAATTAAAATGTGAAATGACAAAAAGATAAAATTGTGTAAAACAACAAGAGAGAAGAGTGATGTCAGAAGCATGGCAACATGATGGGTCCCCTTGATCTCTCCCCTTAAAATTATAACAAATTAAACAGCTATAATCCAATGGAAGAGTCCCGGTCTAGCACACAAACATGTATGAGAGATCTGCACATCAGAGTTTCTGAAGGTGGGCGAATCAAGAGAGCAAAGCAGGAGGAAGATGCAGAGACCAGTGCCACAAATGCAGCCCAAAGCTCTCTGCAAAACACATAAGAGGCGGGTAATTAGGTAGTAGTTTGCACTTTCTGAAGCTCCAAGCATTCTTGCCTGCGTGATCAGCATATTCCACACAGCAAAGCCCAGTGATGAGGGCAGAGATCCAATAAAGAGGGGCAACAGCTATGTCTTAGCAACTACCACTGCCAGGCAGAAAGTTGAGTAATGGAACCTGGCCATCTTCCCGCACCCTCCCAGAGGTAGCAGCGGGCCCAGGGAAAAGTGCAGCAGTGTGTGTCAGGCTGCAGAGCAAGGAGTCTGTAGCTCCAGAACTGAGAAGACAGCTTCTGAGTGGCAGACACACTGAAGCTAGTCCCAGTGACAGGAGTGGAGATACAGAGGCGGAGCAGCTGCAACCTATCAGTCACCATTACTGAGAGGAAAACAGCCACAGGCACACCAGAGGCCTCTCCCAACTCGCCCACACCCACCCTTCCAGACTGATCCTGGCAGAGTCGCCAGGGACACCTCAGGCAACAAAACACTGCATCTGGCTGCTGGGGCAGCATTGAGATATCAGAGGCACTTCAGAGACTTGAAACCCTATCACCCAGCACATTCTTCCACAGGGTTGGAGCCTTGGGACTAAGGTAACCTGGTCAGAGAGGAGACACACACCTCCCCCAAAATTAAAGGATTTTATTTTTTTATTTTTTATTTTTTTTTACCTCACAGCAGAAACCTAGGAAGCCTGAGCCATGCAGAAGGCTTGTGCACCACTTACTGGAAACAAAAGAAAAACTTCTGATCAACCTGATACAGAGAGAGCATTCTGAATAATAATGATTTTTTTAAAGCTGTTTATTTCCATAAATGCCTATATTAAGAAATAATCTATCAAATACCATGAACAACCAAGGTGACAAGGCAGTTCAGAAAAAATAAATTAAAAATCTCTAGAAAATAAACTTAAAGATATAGAAATATGAGATTAAAAATAACAGAGAATTCAAGATTGCAGTTCTGAAAAATCACAATGAGATGGAAGAAAACTGAGATAGGCAGTTTAATGAACTCAGAAAAAAAATCAGTGAACTACAGCAATACTTTACCAAAATTATTGAAACTCTAAAATTAATAATAATAGAACTCCTGGAGCTGAAGAACTCAATAAAAGAAATGAATAATGAAATAGCAAGCTTAGAAAATAGAGCTGACCAGATGGAGAAAAGAATTAGTGAAATCCAAGGCAGAAATCTGGAAATGATGTAAACAAAGAAAGAGAAATTAGAGATTGAAAAAAATGAAAGAATTCTATGAGAATTATCTGATTTCATCAGAAAAAGCAATATAAGAATAATGGGTATACCATACCAAAGGAGAAGAGATGGAGAAGGGAACAGAGAGCATATGTAAACAATTAATAAAATTTCCCAAACCTGTGGAAAGAACCAGTCCTCAAACACAAGAAACAAACAGAACACCTAATTATCTCAATGCAGAAAGGCCTTCTCCGAGGCATATTATATTAAAACTCTCAAAAATTAATAACACAGGAAGAATTCTCAAGGCAGCCAGGGAAAAGAAGATGGTAACCTATAAAGGAAAACCCATTAGATTATCATCAGATTTTGAAGCAGAAACTCTATAAACTAAGAGGAAGTGGAATCAAATATTCAAACTATTCAAAGAAAGAAGTTACCAGCCAAGAATAATATATCCAGCAAAGTTCTTTTTTAGATATGCAGGAGAATTAATAAAGACCTTCTCAGACATACAGAAGCTGGGGAAATTTTCCACCACAAGGCCTGCATTACAGGAAATACTGAAGAGGGTCATTCTTCCTGAAACAAAAAGATAATAAGATACAAAATTGTATGATGATTAACAAACAGACAGAAACAAAAAAAGGGAGTGCAACCTTTATTCAGAAAAAAATGTTAAACTTAAATACTACATAGTGGTTAAAAAAGGTAAAAATATTTGAAAACAGAAAAAAAAGATAATAGCTACTGCAAATTAGAAATGAACACAAAGCATAAATAGAGATAATTTGAGACAATAAAAACAAAAAGGGAGGAATCAAAGGGAATGGAGATAAGATGCATGCAGAAGAAACAAACTACTGTATATATTAAACTTTCTTTTAAATAAGCTTAATGATGACCACACACACAAAAAAAAATCCAGAACTGAGACACATAAAATAAAACAAGAGAGAATAAAGAGAAAAATCATAGAATACCACCAAACAAAATTTACAGACAGAAACACAGGGCAAAGAAACAATGGAGACACTGAGCAATCAGAAAAGAAAAGATAAAATGGCTGTAGAAAAACCTCATATTTCAATAATCACACTAAATGTAAATGGACTGAACTCACCAATAAAAAAACACTAAGTAGCAGATTGGAACAAAAAACAAAACTAAACCAAATGCTGCCTTCAAGAGACACATGTCTTGTGACTCAGAGTGAAAGGGTAGAAAATAATAATCCAAGAAATGGCATCCAGAGAAAAATGGGTGTCCCATACTTATATCTGACAAAATATACTTCAAGATAAAAAAAAATAACAAGGGACAAGATGGACACTTCCCAATGATAAAAGGGATCATACACCAAGAAGACATAATACTTATCAATATACATGCTCCCAATCAGGAAACACCAAATTATATAAGCAACTACTAACAGAACTAAAGGGAGAAACCGATAAAAATACAATTATAGTAGAGGAGCTAAATACCCCACTGTCAACTATAAATAATCAAAACAGATAATCAATAAATGATACATTAATCCAATTGAACATAACCAATATTTACAGAGCTTTTCATCCCAAAACAGCAGTTCGTACACTCTTCTTTAGTGCACATAGAACATTTTCAAGTTTATAACATATGTTGGGACACAAAACTAGCCTCAACAAATTTAAGATGATTGAAATCATACCAAGCACATTCTACTACCATAATGCTTTAAAACCAGAAATTAACTGCAAAAGAAAGTGGGGAAAATCACAAATATGTGGCGATTAAACAACATGCTACTAAAGAACACTGGGTCATAAAAGAAATAAAAGAAGAGATCAACAGTTTCATAAAAATAAATGAAAATGAATATACAACATATCAAAACTTTTGGGTCAGAGCAAAGGCAATAATAAGTGGAAAATTCATATCATTACAGGCCTATCTCAAGAAACAAGAAAAATCGCAGAAAGATAACCTAAAATCACATCTTTAAAAACTAGAAAAAGAAGAATAAATGAAGCCCAAAGTCAGCAGAAAGAAGAGAATAAAAAAGTCAGAGCATAATTAAATTAAACTAAAAACAAAAAGACAATAGAAAAACAATACCTTGATATCAAAACCCAGTAATGATAACACAAAAAAACACTATAGACCAATATCTCTGGTGAATACAGAGGTAAAAATCCTAAACAAAATACTGGCAAATTGAATACAACAATACTTTCAAAAAAATTATACAAGATCAAGTGGGGTTCATTCCAGGGGCAACAGATGGTTCAACATATGCAAATCAATTGATATGATATACCACATAAACAAAATAAAAAATAAAAATCATATAACCACATCAATAAATACAGGAAAAGCATTTGATGAGATATAGCATACATTTAGGATTAAAATACTTAATAAAATGGGTGTAGAAGAAGATTAGCACAACATAATAAAGGCCAAATATGACAAATCAGCTAATCTCACATTAATGGTAAAAAACTAAACACCTTTCCTCTAAGATCAGGAACAAGACAAGACTGTCCACTCTCATCACTTTTATTGAAGATGGTGTTGGAAGTCCTAGCTAGAGCAATCAGACAAGAGAAAAAAATGAAAGGCATCCAAACTAGGAATAAATAAGTCAGATTTTCATTTTTTGCAGATGACATAGGTTGTTACATGAAAAACCTTGAGACTCCACCAAAAAACTATTAGAAACAATAAATAATGTAGTAAAGTTTTATAATACAATTAATGTACAAAAATCCACAGTGTTCCCATACACTAACAATGAAATTTCAGGAAAAAAAATTCTTTCTCAATTGCAATAGAAAGAATAAAATACCAAAGAGTAAACTTAATGAAGCGTGTAAAGGACCCACACATCGAAAACTATAAGACATTATTAAAAGAAATTCAAGAAGACACAAAGAAATGAAAAGATGTTCCATGTTCATGTATTAAAAAAATCAACGTACCTAAAATAGCATTATTACCCAAAGCAATATACAGATTGAATTCAATCCACATGAAAATCCCAATGGCATTTTTTAAAGAAATAGAACAAAAAACCATCATATTTGTGAGGAAACACAAAAGACCCTGAATAGTCAAAGCAATCCTGAGAAAAAAGAACACGGCCAGAGTTATCACTCTGCCTGCCTTCGAATTATACTACAAAGTGACGATAATCAATACAGCATGGTATTGGCAGAAAAATTGCACACAGACAAATTGAACAGAATTAGGAGCACAGAAATAAATCCCTGTACATGTAGGCAAATAATTTTGAAGGAGCCAAAACAAACATACAATGGAGAAAGGAAAGCCTCTTCGATAAATAGTGCTGAAAAAACTGGAAAGCCACATGCAAAAGAATGAAACTAAACTGCTATCTATCACCACACACCAAAATAAACTCAAAAGGGATCAAAGACTTGAATATAAGACCTGAAACAATAAAATGCATAGAAAAAAAACATAGGAACTAAACTCATGGACCTTGGTCTAAGAGAGGATTTTATTCATTTGACTCCAAAGGCAGGAGAAGTAAAAAGCAAAAATAAATGAGATTATATCAAACTAAAAACTTTCTGCAGAGCAAAAAAAAAAAATCATCAACAAGGCAAAGAGTCAACCAACTAAATGGGAGAAGATATTTGCAAACAACACTTCCAATAAGTGGCTAGTATCCAAAATATATAAAGAACCCATACAACTCAACAACAACAACAAATGAACAATTCAGTTTAAAAATGGACAGAGGGTCTGAACAGATATTTTTCCTAAGAAGACATGCATTTCAGAAGATGCTCAATTTCACTAGCTATTAGGGAAATGCAAATCAAAACCACAATGAGATACCACCTCGCACCTGTTAGAATGGCTATCATCAACAGAACAAGTAATAACAACTGCTGGAGAGGTTGTAAGGTAAAAGGAACCCTTATATATACTGGTAGGACTGCAAATTGGTACAGCCACTGTGGAAAACAGTATAGAGCTTCCTCAAAAAGTAAGAATAGAATTACCATATGACCTAACAATCCCTCTTCTGGGTTTTTACTCAAAAAACTTGAAAACATTTATCCGTAATGATATATGCACCTTGATGTTCATAGCAGCATTAATCACGGTGGCCAAGACATGGAAACAACCTATGTATCCTACAATAGATGATTAGATAAAGAATATGTGGTACAAAAATACAATGGAATATTACTCAGCCACAAGAAAAGATTTGAAATATTGCCATTTATGACAACATAAATGGATCTTGAGATTATCATGCTAAGCAAAATAAGTCAGACAGAAAAAGTTGAGAACCATATGATTTCACTCTTATTTGGAATATAAAACTGTAAGTAATAAACAAACAAGACAGAGACTCATGGACATAGACAACAGTTTAGTGGTCATCAGAGGGAAGTGGGGGAGATAAAAAAGAGTAAAGGGTGTTCAAATATATGGTGACGGAAGGAAATTTGACTTTGGGTGGTGAACACGCAATACAATATACATAGACATATTATTAACCAATATCACTCCAATAAATTTAATTTTTAAAAAGCAGTAAGAGAAAACATCTGTCACATACAAGAGAACTACCATAAGGTTATCAGCAAAACAATGAGCATAAGTGGCAATAGTAAGCAGGCTGGGAGAGAATGGGAGGATACAGTCAAATTACTTGAAGAAAGAAACTTCCAACTAAAAATGCTTTACCCAGAAAACTTTTCTTCAGAAATGAAGGAGAAATAAAAACTTCCCAACCCCAGCATAAAACGTGGAGGCAGGTCATCATCACTAAAACTGCAGTATAAGAAATGCTAAAGGAAGTTTTTCCAGACAAAATAAAAGGATATTGATTAACAACATCAATGCATATAAATATGAAAAAACTCACTTGTAAAGGTAAATATGTAGTGAAATTCAGAATCCTGTAACATTGTAATGGTAGTGCATAAATTTTTTTAAATCTAGTGCAAAGATATGTCTACGGCCATGCCACCCTGAACAAGCCCGATTCTGTCTGATCTCGGAAGCTAAGCAAGGTTGGGCCTGGTTAGTACTTGGATGGGAGATGACTTAGGAAGACTAGGTGCTGTAGGCGTAAAAAATAAAAAAATAAGGGATTATAAATTGACAAGGTCCTTGCAATCTGTGAGGTCAACCAAGGGTTGCTTCACCTAAAATTAAAAAATAAAAATAAAAATAAATCTAGTGCAAAGATATAAGACAAACACTTAAACAACTATAACTACAAAATTTTATAATGGAAACAATATAAAATATGTAAATTCTAACAGCAATAACATCAAATGTGAAAGGAAGAAGTAATATTATTGACTATTTGTATTTGATTGCAATTAAATTGTAATCAGTTTGAAATAGGGTGTTATAACTAAAAGAAGTTTGATGTAAGCCTCATGGCTATAAGAAAAAAAATTCTATAGTAGATACAAAAAATATAAAGAAAAATTAATCAAACCACACACAAAAAAAGCGATAAATCCCAAAAAACAAAGTAAGAGAAAGAAAGGAAGAAGGGAATTACAAGAGTCAGGAAACAGTGAAGTAAGTGGCAATAGTACATTGTTACCTATCAATAATCTCTTTAAATATAAATTGATTAAATTCTACTATCAAAGATATAGAGTAGCTAAATGGATAAGCAAAGAACATTAAACTATATGCTGCCTACAAGAGTCACTTTAGCTTCAGGACAAACATAGCCTAAATATGAAGGGATGGAAAAATATATCCCATGCAAATAATAACAAAAAGATAGTAGAGGAGGCTATAATTATATCAGACAAAATAGCCTTATTTTGATAACTCATAAGAGTCAAAAAATGTTATATAATGATAGAAGGATTAATCCACCAAGAGAATGAACTAACCGTTGTGTCATAAATACATATGACCGAGCATTGGAGTACCTAAGTATATTAAACAAATACTAACAGATGACAAGAAAGTAATAGACAACAATGCAATAATATTGGGGGACTTTAATACCCCACTTTCAACAATGGGTGGATCATTCAGACAAAAATCAGTGAGGAAACATTGAATTTGAACTGTGATTAGACCAAATGGCCCTAATAACAGACATAAAGGGCAGTCTACCCAATAGCAGCAGATACACATTCTTTTCGAATGCACACAGAACATTCTCCACGAGAGATTGTAGGGTAGGCCACAAAACAAGTCTTAACAAATTCACAAAGACCAAAGTATCTTTTCTGACCACAATAAAATAGAACTAGAATTCAATAACAGGAAGAAAATTTGAAAGTTTACAAATATGTGAAAATTAAACAACACCTTCCTGAGCAACCAACCAGTCAAAGAAAAAAACAAAAGAAAAAATCTTGAGACTAACAAATGTGGAAAGAAAACACGCCAACATTAGCGGGATGAGGAAACTAATTCACTCTGAGAGGAATGAGTCACACAGCATGCTAAGGATTCAGAACACTCTGCTAGAATGACATCTGAGAGAGTGTGATGTTAGTGGCAACTTAAAAGTAAACTATAAATGTAGAAAATATTTGTACATTCAAGTTGAAAAAATATGGTAGTAACATGTTTACCCAATATTTACCCAATATTGGTCAGAAATTAAAATTTTTAGGTTAATTACTCTCTCAGGTGACTAAAGCTTGTGTGCTTAATTTTTTTTAATTTTCAAATGACCATTTTGAAGCATATAAAGTATATATTTTTCTATATTATTTAAAAAGTCCCATGTAAAATAATTGCTTTGTTTTATATTAAGAAATGATGGCTATGACAATTATGTAAACTCTCCTTAGCCATTCTCCATTTCTTCTCTTGCTACCTCCTGTCATTTATAGAGTACTAAGTTTAAGCAGAAA
This sequence comes from Pteropus alecto, assembly GCF_000325575.1. Taxonomy (NCBI): domain Eukaryota; kingdom Metazoa; phylum Chordata; class Mammalia; order Chiroptera; family Pteropodidae; genus Pteropus; species Pteropus alecto. Next base: position 18,552,486 of record NW_006443124.1, read on the forward strand.
TGTCCCATATTCCAACTTCTCTCTCCCTTCCTTTCTCCCTCCCTCTCTTCCTCCCCTCTTCCCCCCTCCACACACACATACACAGAGACACACAGACACACAATTTCCTAATACTGAGAAAAAAGAGAATGGTAAATAAATTATAAATTTATTTTTGCCAGCCTATTGCTTCTAAAATTTTAAGCACTAAACAAAGCTTGCATGGGATTCTATGTAATGTGTTTTGAATGAATGTATGTATATTTTTAAGTCAGTCCTATTTTGTATCTATGTCTTCATTCAAGTAAGTAAAGTGTTTCTTAACTTCATGGTTACAATTTTATTTGTTTGTTTTTAAGATAAGTATATGTTCAATTCTGATTTAAATAGAATTCTTAAGAACAAGCATTTGTGTTTATATTTATTTTATGTTTTCTATAATGTCAAACCCCTGTCATTTTCTCAGGGTAAGATTTTAATAATCACACTTGAAATAACAATAATCTTTCAACTTCCCCAAATTCCTTCATTTCTTCCCACCATTCAGGAGCTGCTTGTTCCTTAAGTTTGATGCTCTCTACATAGAGTGATAATGTTGGAAAAACATACTAATTTCTGATATATTTATGTTTACCAAAGTCTGCTCTTGCTCAGAGGAAAGGTCTGCTAAGTGGCAATCATGTTCTAAGAGTGGGCAGAGAATTCTAGGGTGCCATGATGTCTCCAGGTGTATTGAAGACTGAACTTTGTCTGCAGCCAGTTAGACTGACAGAATAATCCTGTGTTCTAGATAGGGGGCATGGTTACTAAACTCAGAAGAATAACCAATCTTCTGATGCCAAAAGTAGTTTCTCTGCCCATTAAAAAGGGTATATATATATATTTTTTTTTCTGAGATAGATTTTTCCCCCCGGCTTTATTGAAATATAATAGACAATTAGGTGCTCATACTTACATTGTACAATTCAATGAGGTTTTTTTTCTATTATAGTTGGCATACAATAATATACCAGTTTCAGTTGTACAGCATAATGATCAGAGAGATCCATATAACTTGCAATGCGATCATCCCACTAAATCTAGTACTCCTCTTCCCCTTACATTTATTACAACATTATTAACCATTTTCCCCATGTTACACTCTACATCTCCATATCTATTCTGCAACTATCCATTTGTACTTTTTACTCCCGTTGTGTTTTTTGCCATCCCTTCAACCCCCCTCCAATCTAGTAGCCCTCAAAATATTCTCTGTATTTATGATTTTATTTCTATTTTTGTTATTGTTATTTATTTTGTTCTTTAGATACAAAGGGTATATGTTATTATCATTTGGTTTCCTTACGAGATCTACAGTCCTCAAAAATCCACTTTATTTTAGGCACTGAGCTCAGCCCTGGAGATGCTGCAGTGATCAAAATTTTATATGGCAACAGACATGGCAACAATGAATCTTTAAATATTTTGCTATGACAAATAATTAACTGAATAATATCAAAGCATTTTTCATAGTATATTGAGTGGTTTGGGGATTGTGTTTCCTTCTCGGGATTTTAGAGAAAGTTTATGTCTAGTAAAATTATGAATTGGTATAAAAGCATACCAATGTCTGATACGAAAGTCTGCTCTTTAAATTAAGGATCTTGCAGTGCAATTTAGTTGACATGATCGTTCCTCATTATATGGATGAACTTTAGAAGAGAAAATTATGGTTCAATGCTTCAAAACACATATGGCCATAAACGCGGATTGCCTTAGACTGGAGATGGGTCGTGTTTAGAAACATTTAAATTCTACTCTAATTTTTAGCTGCAATTAATCAACACATTTACATCTAAATCTCAATCTGGTTTGCTATTTCTAATAATAGATTAAAAACTTTGTGGACGTTGTGACATGCAATATCCGGTGATTTTTTTTTTCTTTAAATGATTACAATTCATACAACATATTCGGACTACCTGTTATTGAGGGTGATTCCAGCCTCTTCTTGGATGGTCCCTTTTAGTTTAGTATTTTGTGTGATTACGATTATAAATCTTGTATAATCCAGATAGAAAAAAATGAAATTGCTGAGGAAAATAATGTAAAAGTGCCACTGGAGGGAGAAAAGAGAGCAGATACTCCCTTAGTGGTATGTAAAAGTTTGTACTCATGCCCGCATTCTCTGTATCATTGTGTCTTTGGGGATAAGGAAAATAAATCCCAGGGAATGACCATAAGTTCTACATTTTTAATCTAATACAATGAGGAAATGGAGGAGAGCAAGTTCTCCCTACAAAGATGACATGCCTGGGCTTAAGGTCAGTCTTGTTTATACTAGAAACACCACAGGGACTGAGATCCCAACACACCAATTAAACTGGCGGAGACTCAATGGGGGGTTGTGGATCTGAGGTCACTTCTGCTGGGAAAAAAATGTCTTATTATCCAATGACCTAAATACCTACAATGTAATTCTAATGAACAGAATATATGCAATTAAATTTATGTATCCAGGATTATTTTTTAATGCTTAATTTTTAAAAATCACTGCATCTATTAATTCCTCTAATGAAAATTTAAAATGAGTAATTAAAAACTAAAACATATTTATTGAATAAATGAAGAGAATAAAACATAAAGGAAAATTGACATTTGAAAGAAAGAAAATTTTTTTCAGATGAAAAAACATATTCCAAAAAATATCATATAGAGTTAAGATTTTAAAAAAGATGTTATTTATTTTGTCTGAAACCATGATATTTGATTATTTTCTCTAAGAAGATGAAGGACCTGTAGAAGTTTTATTATACACAGAATTAATGTATATTCATAAAATAACTATGGACACATCATAGTCATGATTTGTATAAAAGTTCTAAATAAAAAATCAAATGTATGATTTCTTTCTTAAAAAAAGGAATGAGCAATCATAGAGTTCTTTTTATATTATGGTTCATCACATGATAAATACATGACATAAAATTTACACCTTAATCATATTTAAATGTGCAATGCAGTGGCACTAACTATATTTGTATTGTTGTGCAACCTTCACATCCACCCATCTCCAAAATTTGTTTCATGTGGCAAAACTGAAATTATATCCATTAAATATTAACTCCCCATTATCCCTTTCTCTAATCCCTAGCAACCACAATTCTACTACTTGTTTCTATTAATTTGACCACTTTACATAACACGTAAGTAAGATTACGAAGAATTTGTTCTTTTGTGACTGTCTTGTTTCACTTGGTATAATATCCTTGAGGGCACCCACATCACAACACTATCTACCAAGCATGTCCTACATGTCATGTCATCGGAAAGCCTTAGCCTTTATCACAGAAATGCAGAGCCAAGTGCTGCTCACCAGTGAAGGCCCTCTGAATGGACGGGACAAATACAGTGTCATGTTCATGAAAACGAGAGCCTGATACAGTAGCAAAATAAGTAAGACATCATCAAGAGCACTACCTGAAGCTACTCAAGGTTCCCTTCTCCCTAATGCACCTCTGAAATCCTCAGCCCTGGATCTCCAGCAAATAATGTATGAGTCAGGCCACCTGGCACATTTGTAAAATATGTTACAATAAGGTTTCATTGAGTATTAAAAATTTTATATCTAATATCTGCTATATGCTATCTTAAGGCTTCAGAAAAATTAATGTAAATATAAATGATTGACCAAGAGTGATTGCCACTACGAGTAAACCTTAAATCGATGGCTCCATTACATTAAAGGAAGTTTTGCTATCATACTGATAGTACTAAATTGCATGATGACAAATAGAACCCACTTGTTTATTACATATTTTGAGGCATATTTTTAACTTCCCTCTGAACTTGACTTCTTCAAGCTTTATTGAGATATAATTGACATATAACTGTGTAAATGTAAGGAGTAAAATATAATAATTTGATACATATATATGCTGCATAATGATTACCACAATAGGGTTAGTTAACAACTCCATCACCTCACATATTTATCTTTTTATGTGTGTTGTGAGAACATTAAGATCTGCTCTGTTAGACTTCCAAACAAGATGGCAGAGTAGTTAAATGCTGTGCTCTTCTCCTCCAATGACCACATCAAAATTACAACTAAAGTACAGAACAACCTAGTTGCTCTGGGTAAAACTTCCAATACTTGTTGAATAAAACTGATGAGAGTGGGCATTCTTGTCTTGTTTCTAATTTTAGAAGAATGCCTTTAAACTTTTCATCATTAAGCATATTAGTTGTGGATTTGTCATATCTGGCCTATATTATGTTGATATATATCTTCCTCTATATCCAGTTTGTTAATATTTCTTACTATAAAACTATGTTTAATTTTGTCAAATGCTTTTTCTGTATCTATTAATATAATCATGTGATTTTTATCTTGCATTCTATCATCCCATTTATTGATTTGTATGTATTGAACCATCCTTATCTCCCAGGGATAAATCCCACTTGAAAATAGTAAATATTATTTTTAATATGCTGCTAAAATTGGTTTGCTAATATTTTCTTAAGCATTTTTGCATTTATATTCATCAAGGATTTTAATCTATAGCTTTTCTCTTTTATGGTGTTCTCATTTGGTTCAGATAGAATGTTAAAGCTGCTCTTGCAAAATAAGTTTGGAATTGTTCCCTTCTCTTCTATTTATTTTTGGAGGATTTTGATTACTGATTCAATGCCCTAATTATAATTGGTTCAGATTTTCTATTCTTTGTGATTCAGTCTTGGTAGGCTGTATACATTTAAGAATTTATCCATTTCTTCTAAATCGTCAAATGTGTTGGTCTATTATTGTTCATATGTGTTCGTAATCCTTTTTATTTGTGTAGTATCAAGTGTAATATCTCCTCTTTGGTTTGTAATTTTATGTTTTTGAATTGTCTATTTTTTTCTGTTTGGTTTTCCTAGCTAAAGTATTTATTTTGTTTATCTGCTAAAAATCAACTCTTAATTTCATTGATCTTTTTCAAGATATTTTTAATTTCCTTTTATAGCTTCTTTGACCATAGTTGTTAGGGAGTGTATTGTTTAATTTCCATGTATTTGTGTATTTTCCAGTTTTTGTTTTATTAGTTACTTCTAGTTTTATACCATGTAGTCAGAAATTATATTTGACATGATTTCCATTTTATAAAATTCCATGTATAATTTTTCTAAATTCCTATTAATTATTTTTAACATGAATATAATCTATCCTGGCAGTGTTCCTTTTATGCTTGAAAGAATGCATACTCTGTTGCTGTGGGATGAAATATTCTCTTTAAATCTACTAGGTCCTTTTCTTTTAAAGTATAATTCAGGTTCAATGTTTTTCTCACAGTTTTCCATCTGACTGGTCTACCCATTGTTGAAAGTGTGTTTTTGAAGCACAAGCTATTATTTAATAGCAACATACCAAAAATTGTGGGATGCACAAAAGCAATTCTCAGAGGAAAATTTATGGTGATGAATTTCTACATTAAGCATATAAAAAGATCCCAATCAACACAACTTTAAACATCAATGAGTAGAAAAAGAACAACAAATTGATCCCAATCAGAATTTAGAAAAAAATATTAGAGCATAAAAAATTAAATGTAAAGAAAGCAAATAGACAAAGTCATAGAAACTAAGAATTGTTTTCTAAGATTAAAAAAAAAAATCCAAAACTCTAGCCAGACTCACCATGAAAAAGAGAACTCAAATAAATAAAATTATAAATGGAAACCCTAGCTAAAGCAATTAGGCAAGAAAAAATAAATAAAATATATTCAAATTGAAAAGAAGTTAAGTCATGTCTGCAGATGACATGATGTTATATATGGAAAACTAAAGACTCCAGTATAAAAAAAAATGATTGGAATTAATAAACAAATTCAGTAAAGTTGAAAGATACAAAATCAATATATATAAATTAGTTGTGTTTCTATACATTAACAATAGACTACACAAAAGAAATTAGAGAAACAGTACCATATACAATAACATCAAAAAAATAAAATAACATAAAACACTTTAGAATAAATTTAACCAAGGATCTGAAAATTTTGTACACTAAAAATATAAAACCTTAGACAGGAGACTCAAATAAGTAAAATCAGAAATGAAAGAGGAGAAATAACTATAGACTTAACAGAAATACAAAGGATTATGAGAAAATACTACAAGTAATTATATGCCAACAAATCGAACAATCTGAAAGAAATGGACACATTCCTAGAAACATACACTCTCCCAAGACTAAGTCAAGAAAAACAGAAAATATGAACCAAATGATTACCACCAATGAAATAGAATCAGGAATCAAAACCCTCCCAAAAAACAAAAGTCCTGGACCAGATGGCTTAATAGGAGAATTTTACCAAACATTCAAAGAAGAATTAACACCTATTCTTCTCAAACTATTCCAAAATATTCAAGAGTGAAGGTTCCCTAACTCCTTTTATGAGGCCACAATTACCTTAATTTCAAAACCAGAAAAAGCTATTACAAAAAAAAGAAATTATAGACCAATGTCTCTTATGAACATTGATGCAAAAATCCTCAACAAAATATTAGCAAACCGAATTCAGCAATACACTAAAAATATCATACACCATAATCAAGTTGGATTTATTCCTGGGATGCAAGGTTGGTACAATATCCACAAACCAATTAATCTGATATACCACATTAACAAATCGAAAGATAAAAACCATATTATCATATCAATAGATGCAGAAAAAGCATTCAACAGAATACAGCATCCATTTATGATAAAAACTCTCGGCAAACTGGAAATAAAGGAAACATACCTCAACATATTAAAGGCCATATATGACAAACCTACAGCTAATGTCATACTCAATAGGGAAAGGCTAAAAGCATTTTCCTCAAGATCAGGAACAAGACATGGATGCCCACTTTCACCACTCCTCTTCAACATTGTATTGGAAGTCTCAGCCACAGCAATCAGACAAAACAGGGAAATAAAAGGTATCTGAATTGGAAAGAAAGAAGTAAAACTCTCATTATTTGCCAATGACATGATACTATATAGAGAGAACCCTAAAGATTCCAAGAAAAAATTATAAGAACTGATCAACGAATTCAGTAAATTAGCAGGTTACAAAATAAATATTCAGAAGTCAGTGGAGTTTTTATACACCAATGATGAACTTTCAGAAAGAGAAATTAAGAAAAAAATATCATTTGCAATTGCATCAAAAACTATAAAATACCCGGGAATCAAATTAACCAAGGACGTAAAAGACTTGTTCTCAGAAAATTATAAGTCATTGAAAAAAGAAATTGAAGAAGGTACAAATAAATGAAGGCATATACTGTGCTCATAGGTAGGAAGAATCTACATCATTAAAATGGCCATTCTACCCAAAGCAATCTATAGATTCAATGCAATCCCTATCAAAATACCAATTGCATTTTTTCAGAGAACTATAACAAATAATCCTAAAATTGATATGGAACCATAAAAACCCCGAATAGCCATAGCAATCTTGAGAAAGAAGAACAAAGTTAGAGGTATCACACTACCTGATATCAAACTATATTATAAGGCTACAGTAATCAAAACAGCATGATACTGGCATAAAAACAGATACATTGATCAATGGAACAGAATAGAGAGCCCAGAAATAAATCCATGCCTAGACACTCATTTAATATATGACAAGAGAGGTAAGAATATACAATGGGGTAAAGACAGTCTCTTCAATAAAGGGTGTTGGGAAAATTGGACAGATATATGCAAAAAAAGAAAAAAAGAAAGGAAACTGGACCACCTTCTCACACCATATACAAGAATAGACTCAAAATGGATCAAAGACTTAAATGTAAGACCTGAAACCATAAAACTTCTAGAATAAAATGTTGGCAGTAAACTCGCTAATATTATTAACTATCATTTCTTTTTAGATACATCTCCCCAGACAAGGGAAACAAAAGAAAAAATAAACAAATGAGACTACATCAAACTAAAAAGTTTTTGTACAGCAAAGGAAACAATCAACAAAACAAAAAGACAAGCAACTGATTGGGAGAAGATATTTGCTAACAATACATTTGATAAGAGGTTAATATTAAAATTATAAAGAACTGATACAACTCAACAACAAAAAAAAACAAACAATCCAATTAAAAAATGGGCTGAAGACCTGAACAGATACTTCTCCAAAGAGGAAATACAGATGGACAATAGACATATGAAAAGATGTCACTAATCATGAGAGAAATGCAAATTAAAACTACAATGAGATATCACCTGACACTTGTCAGAATAGCTATCATCAATAAATCAGAGAACAGCAAGTGTTGGGGAGGATGCGGAGAAAAGAGAACCCTCATACATTGTTGGTGGGATTGCAAATTGGTACAGCAGCTATGGAAAATAGTATGGAGATTTCTCAAAAAGTTAAAATGGATATACTTTTGACCCAGCAATTGCACTTCTGGGTATTTATCCAAAGAAAATCAAAACTATAATTCATAAAGTTCTATGCACCTCTGTGTTTATAGCAGCATGATTTACAATAGCCAAGATATGGAAGCAACCTAAATTCCCATCAACAGATGGTTGGATAAAGAAGTTATGGTTCATAGATACAATGGAATATTACTCAGCCATTAAAAAATATTATCCTTCTATTTGCAATGACATGGATGGACTTAGAGGTTATTATGTTGAGTGAAGTAAATCAGAGAAAGATAAATACCACATGATTTCACTTATATGCAAAATCTAAGGAACTATCTGACTCCAACAGAGTGATATAAAAATAAAGTACCCTTTATTTATACCAGAATAGCTTTAAAAACAAAGGGAACAGAAAGCTTATGCAAACAGTCAATGAGAATTTCCCAAATCTGTGGAAAGAACTTGATCCTCAAATCTAAAACTCAAACAGAGCATCTAATTTTCTCAATCCAAAAATGCCTTCTCCAAGGCACATTATATTAAACCTTGCAAAAATTAATGACAAAGGAAGAATTCTCAAAACAGCCAAAGAAAAGAAGATGATAATATATAAAGGAAAATCCATTAGATTATCATCAAATTTTTCAAAAGAAACTTTACAAACTAGGAAGGAGTAGAATCAAATATTCAAACTATTAAAAGAGACATTACCAGCCAAGAATAATATATTCAGCAAAGTTCTTTTTTAGATATTCAGGAGAATTAATAAAGACCTTTTCAGACATACAGAAGCCAAGGAAATTTTCCATAACAAGGCCTACATTACAAGAAATACTGAAGGGGATCATTCTGCCTGAAACAAAAAGACAATAAGATACAAATTATGAGTAAGATGACTAACAGACAGACAGAAACAAAAAAAGTACAACCCTTATTCAGGAAAAGTTTATAAACTTAAATATCACATAATGGTTAAAAAAGGTAAAAACATTTTAAAAACAGAAAAAAAAGACAATAGCTACTGCAACTCAGAAATGAACACATAAATAGAGATAATTCAAGACAATAAAAACAGAAAAGAGGAAGGAGTAAAAACCTGAATCTGCAAAGGGGAATGAAGACAAGACACACATAAAAGAAAAAGGATTACTGTACATATGAAACTTTCTTTTACATAAACTAAATGATAACCACACACACAAAAAAAAATTAGAAGTGAGACATATAACATAAAAAAAAATAAGAAAGAGAAAACATTTATAGAATATCACCAAACTAAAATAACAAACACAAAAACAAAGAAACAATGAAGACACTGAGCTACCAGAAAACAAAAGATAAAATGGCTATAGGAAAACCTCATATTTCTATAATCACCCTAAAGATAAGTGGACTTAATTCATCAATTTAAAAGCACAGAGTAGCAGATTGGATCAAAAAACAAAACCCAACCATATGCTGCCTTCAAGAGACACATCTCAGCTGCAAAGACAAATATAGATTCAAAGTGAAAGAGTAGAAAACAATAATCCAAGCAAATGGCATCCAGAGAAAAATGAGTGTAGCTATGTTTATATCTGGTGAAATACAATTCAAAATAAAAAAGGTAACAAGAGACCAAAAGGGACACCCCATAATGATAAGGAAGAAAATACATCAAGAAGTCATAACACTTATCAATCTATGTGTTCTCAATTAGGGAACACCAAAATATATAAAGCAACTACTAATAAAACTAAAGAGAGAAACTGACAAAAACACAGTTATAGTAGGGACCAAAATACTCCACTGTCAGCTATGGATAGATCATCTAAATAGATAATCAATACAGAAATGTAAGCCTTAAATACATTTTAGACCAATTTGACATAATCAACAATTACAGAGCCTTTTATCCAAAAACACCATATTATACATTCTTGTTGAGTGTACAAAGAACTAGGATAGACCATATGTTGGTACACAAAACCAGCCTTAACAGTTTTAAGGATATAAAAATATACCAATCATATTCTCTGACCACAATGCTTTGAAACAGGAGAGCAACTGTGAAAAGAAAGTGGGGAAAACTACAAATGTGTGAAGATTAAATAACAAGCTACTAAAGAATGACTAGATCATAGAAGAAATAAAAAGAGAGATTAAGAGATACATAGAAACAAATGAGAATAAAAATGCAATATATCAAAACTTTCAGGACACAGCAAAAGCAGTAAAAGCAAAGTAATATCATTACAGGCCTATCTTATATAACAAGAAAAATCCCAAATAAACGACCTAATGTTACATCCTCAAAAGCTATAGAAAAAACAAACAAACAAACAAATAAAGCCAAAGTCAGCAGAAGGAAGAAAATCATAAAAATTAGAACCAAATTAAATGAAATTTAAAAACAAGACAATAGAAAAATATTAATGCAACAAAGAGCTGGTTCTTTGAAAAAGATAAATAAAATTGACAAACCCCAGGTTAGACTCACTAACAAAATGAAAGAAATGAAAGAGAAAAAGTTACAACAGATACCACAGAAATACAAAGGATCAGATAAGAATACTATAAAAGATTATATGCCACCATATTCAATAACCTAGAAGAAATGGTTAGAAGTACACAACTTTTATAGATTAAATCCAGAAGAACTGGAACATCTAAACAGACCAATCAACAGTAAGGAAATTGAAACAATCATCAAAAATGTACCAAAAAGTAAAAGTCCAGGACCAGATGTCTTCACTATTGAACTCTACTAAATATTGAAAGATGTTTTAATATCGTTTTTCTCAAACTCTTCCAATAAATTGAAGAAGAAGCAATTCTTCTTAACTTATTTTATGAAGCCAACATTACCCTGATACAAAAACCTGGTAAAGATAACACACACTCAAAAAGAAAACTACAGACAAATATCTTTGAAGAATACAGATGAAAAAATCCTAAACAAAATACTAGCAAATTAAATACAAGAATACATTAAAAAGATTATACATCATAATAAAGTGAGGTTCATTCCAAGAGCACAGAATTGTTAAACATATATTAATCTATTTATATGATACGTCACGTAAGAAAATAAAAAATAAAAATTATATAATCATATCAATAGATGCAGAAACAAGATTTGACAAGACACAGTATTCATTTATCATTAAAATACTTAATAAAAGAGTATAGAAGGAAAGTGTCTCAACATTATAAAGGTCATATATGACAAACCTTTAGCTAACATCATACTTAATGGTGGAAAACTAAAAACCTTCCCTGTAAGATCAGGAATAAGACAAGGCTGTCTGCTATCATCACTCTTATCCAATATAGAGTTGGAAGTCCTAGCTAGAGAAATCAGGCAAGAGATAGAAATAAAAGGCATCTAAAAAAAAAGAATGAAGAAGTCAAATAGTCACTTTTTGCAGATGACATGATTCTCTATATAGAAAACCCTAGTACTCCACTATAAAACTATTAGAAATAATGAACAAATACTGTAAAATTTCAGAGTACAAAATCAATGTTCATAGCATTCCTATACATTAACAAACAATTTTTAGAAAAAATAAAATAAAAACGTAAACAGTTCCTTTTGTAATTGCAACAAAAGTAATAAAATACCCAGGAATAAACCTAATGAAACCTGAAGGACCTGTACACTGAAAACTATAAAACATTATAGTTTTATAGTTTTAAAGAACTTGAGAAAGACACAAAGAAATGGAAAGATATTCCATGTTCCTGGAGTGGAAGAATCAACATAGTTAAAATGATCTTATTACCTAAAGCATTATCCAGATTTAATGTAATCCCCATCCAAATCCCATTGAAATTTAAAAAAAAAAAAATCGTCAGATTTTTGGGGAAGCACAAAAGACCTCGAATAGCCAAAGTAATCCTGAGAAAAAGGAACAAGGCCAAAGGTTATCACTCTGCCTGACTTCAAATTATACAACGAAGTGACAATAATCAAAACAGCATATTAGCAGAAAAACTGACATACAGACCAATGGAACAAAATTGAGAGTCCAGAAATAAACCCACATATATATAGGCAAATAATTTTTGATTAAAAAAAAAGCCTAAAACATACAGTGGAGAAAGAAAAGCCTCTTCAATAAATGGTGCTGAAAAAATCAGAAAGCCATATGCAAACGAATGAAACTAGACTGCTATCTTTCACTATATACCAAAATTGACTAAAAATCAAAGACTTAAATATAAGACCTGAAACAATAAATTGTCTAGAAGAAAACATGTGTACTAAACTCATCAAACTTGAACTCAGAGAGAGTTTTATGCATTTGAACTCAAAGACAAGGGAGATAAAAGCAAAAATAAATAAATTAGACTATATCAAACTAAAAAGCTTCTGCACAGCAAAGGAAACCATCAACAAAGAGGTTGATGACTTCTGGTCAAGATGGCAGAGTAAGTAAATGCTGTGTTGCCTCCTCTCACAACCACATAAAAATTAACACTAACCTACAGAACAATCATCATAGGGAGTCGCCTGAGGTCTGGCTGAAAAGAAGTCCTACAACTTGGGACATACATAGAGGCCACCTCGAGACTGGTAGGATGGGTGAAGACACAAAACAAACTGGACTCACAACCATGTGTGGTGGTTTAAAAGTGGGAGGGTTATCTTGGCTAAAGACGTTCCCCCAGAGGAGTGAGGAGTCCTGCCCCTGCATAGTGCTCCCCAGCCCAGCATCCAGTGCCAGAAAGAGAGGTCCTTACAACTCTTTGAAAACCAACAGATGGTGGCTCAGTGAGACAAAGGACTTTAGGAGTCACAGACATTCCTTTTAAGAGTCCCACATGGAATTACTTGCAGATGGACTCACTCACTCTGAGCTCCAGTGCTGGAGCTGTTGCTCAAGTGATCCAGGGACATAAGGGAAGGAACTGGGTTGTCTGGCTTCAGGGTGAGGGCTGGAGGGGCAGTTTTTTCCAAGACAGAAATGCTGGCAAAATCCTTTGGTTCTTTGTTGAGCCCTTTCTGGCATGAAGATGTAGGTGTTGCCATATTTGTGCTTCATCAACTTGATATGTTGGTCACCTCGACTTAGTGATTCCCTGAAACTTTGCCCTTCCCAACTTGTGGGCCCACCCAAGCTGCTTCTAGTGTTTTTTTTCTCATACACATGGCCCATGCTGCAGACTTTCTTAAAATCTCTCAAAAGTTCACAAAATCCAAACAAGTAGCATCTATCCTTGATGTGCCAATATCTCTGTCTAAGCAGCCTCAAGCTTGGCACTACCAGCAGCCAGCCTGGTTTCTGGCTTGGCTACTCTAGGCACCTCTAAGCCAAATACAATGGCGGCCACCTGCGGATTGCTTGGTGTCTCTTGCCAGGTGGTTGTCAACAGTGCACAGACTGTGGCTGAACTTGGGCTGTAGCTGGGCCCATCCCAAAAGGCTCTTGGGCCCCACCCAGAGCTATATTTGAGGATGACATACCCAAAGGACAGAGTAGGCAGACACCAGAGCCCTGCTAAAGTGAATCTCACTCCTTAGGGTCAGCCTCTCACCAGCCAGTTCTCACAACCAATCACCCAAGGGTCAATCCCTCTTATTGATATACAAACAGCAATCAAGGCTCAACTACAATCCATACAAGGGACATACCTGAGCATCCAGCTCAGGTGACCATAAAGACTGCACCACTGGACACCGCAGGACACATACTATCTACGTCCACTCTATGAAGACCGAGAGACATATAAGCCCTACTTAATAATAGGAACAAACACAGGGAGGCCGCTAAGTTGGGGGACAAAGAAACATGTGCCAAATGAAAGAACAGAACAAAGATCCAGAAAAAAAACTCAACAAAATGGAGATAAACAATCTACCAGATGCAGAGTTCAAAACACTTGTTATAAGGATGCTCAATGAATTCAGGGGAAAAGTAGATAAACTTAGTGCGAACTTTGAAAAAAAAAATTTAAAAATCATAAAACCAGAGATAGAAAAATAAAATAAGAATGAGTCAGAAATGAAGAATACAATAACTTAAATTAAAAATACATTACAGGGAATCAACAGATTAAATAAAGCAAAGAATATAATCTGTGGTTTAGAAAATAAGGTAGCAGAAAACACCCAATCAGAACATCAACAACAAAAAATTCAAAAAAAGAAAAAAAAAAGGATAGTTTAAGGAACCTCTGGAACAACATCAAGAGTATCAACATTTGCATCATAGGGGTACCAGAAGAAAAAGAGAGAGAGCAAGAAATTAAAAACCTATTTGAAGAAATAATGATAGAAAAGTTACCTAACCTGGCAAAAGAACTAGACATACAATCTCAGAAAGCTTAGAGAGTCCCAAACAAGATGAACCCAAAGAGGCCCACACCAAGACGCATCATCATTAAAATGCCAAAGGTTAAAGACAAAACGAGAATCTTAAAAGCAGCAAGATAAAAGCAGTTAGTTACCTATAAGGGACCTCCCATAAGACTGTCAGCTGATTTCTCTGACAGAAACTGCAGACCCAAAAGGATTGGTAGAAATACTCAAAGTGATGAAAAACAAGGACCTACAACCAAAATTACTCTGCCCAGCAAAACTATCATTTAGAGTTGAATGGACAGATAAAGAACTTCCCAAACAAGAAAAAGATAAAATTCGTTACCACCAAACCAGTAGTATAAGAAATGTTAAAGGGATGTATTTAAGAAGATAAAAAATCAAACATATGAATAAGAAAATGGCAATAACTACACATCTAGCAACAATTAATTTAAATGTAAATAAATAAGATGCTTCAATGAAAAGATAGGGTGGCTGAATGGATAAGAAAATAAGATCCTTACATATGCTGCCTACAAGAGACTCACTTCAGATCCAAAGATACACACAGTCTGAAAGTAAAGCAATGAAAAAAATATTTTATGAAAATGGAAATAAAAATAATATAGAGTAGCAATACTAATACCAGACAAAACAGACTTTAAAACAAAGGCTGTAATAAGAGACAAAGAAGTACTCAGTCATTCTACTTCTGGGTATTTATCTGAAGAAACCCAAAATACTACTTTCAAGAAACATGTGTATTTATATGTTCATTGCAGTATTACTTACAATAGCCAAGATATGGAGGCAACCTGGGTGTCCATCAATGAATGAATGGATAAAGAGGAGGTGGCACATATATACAATGAAATATCACTCAGCCATAAAAATCAACGAATGAATGAATGAATGAATGAATGAAATCTTCCCCTCTGCAACAAAATGAATGGACCTAGAAAGTATTGCCCTGAGTGGAGTAATTCAGATAGAGAAAGAAAAATGTCATATGATTTCACTTACATAGGGAATGTAAAAAACAAAATAAAAAACAAATAAACTCATAGATACTAAGAACATTTCAAAGGTTGCCAGATAGAAGTGGGATTGTGAGGGTGGATGAAAGAGGGGAAAAGATTAAGAAGTATGAATTAGTAGTTACAAAAGAGTCATGAGGATATAAAGTATAGTATAAGGAATATAGTAAATAATATTGTAATAACTATGTGTGATGTCATATGGGTACTAGATTTATTGAGGTGATTACTTTGTAAGTTATATAAATATCTAATCACTATGTTGCAGACCTGAAACTAATATAAGATTGTACACCAACTATAATTGAAAAATAAAAAATGTGTAATTAAAACACAGGCAATTATCTGAATGGGAGAAGATCATTGAAAACAACGCCTCTGATAAGGGGCTAATACTCAAAATACATAAGAACATTATACAACTCAGCAACAAAAAAGAATTTTTCAATTTTCAGTTGAAAAATGGGCAGAGGATCTGTGCAGACGCTTCTGTTTAGAAGACATACAAACAGCCAACAGAGACATGAAAAGATTATCAATTTCGTCAGCTATTAGAAAAATGCAAATCGAAACCACCATGAGATACTACCTCACACCTGTTAGAATGGCTATCATCAACAGGATAAGTAATAACAAGTGTTGGAGAAGATATGGGGGAAAAGTAACTCTAATACACGTCTGCTGAGAATGTAAATTGGTACAGCCACTATGAAAAACAGTATGGAGTTTCCTCAAAAAATTAAGAATAGAATTATCATATGACCCAGCAATCCCTCTTCTGGATATTTACCCAAAAAATTGAAAATATTTATCAATAAAGATGTATGCACCCCAATATTCATTGCAACATTATTCACTGCGACCAAGACATGGCAACAACTGAAGTGTTCTTCATCAGTGAATTGGATAAGGAAATTGTGGTACATCTATACAATGGCATATTACTCAGTCATAAGAAAAGATGAGATACTGCCATTTGACAACATGGGTAGATCTTGAGATTATCATGCGAAATGAAATATGTCCAACAGAAAAAGTTGAGAACCATATTTCACTCATGTGTGGGATATAAAATTGAAAGCAACAAATGAACGAGACAACAAACAAAAACTCATGGTCATAGTCAACAGTTTAGTGATTACCAGAGGGAATAAAGGAAAAAAACATAATGATATTAACTAATACAGATAAAGCATGTGACAAAGTTCAAAAACCCTTTCATAATATAAACATTTAAAAAACAAAGAACAGAAGGAAATTATATCAACATAATAAAGGGTGTATATAAAAAGGCCATCAGCTAACTCAACATGAAAATACTAAAAGATTTTCCACTAAAATCAGGATTAGGACAATAGTGCTGCCACTTCTATTCAACACAGTACTGTAAGTCCTAGCTAGAGCAATAATTTTACATATTGAAAACTCTAAAGATTCCACAAGTAAACTGTTAAAACTAATAAACAAATTTGACAAATCAGCAGTATACAAGATCAACACACAAAAATCAGTTGTATTTCAATACCCTGATAATAAAAAATCTGAAAAGAAAGTTAAAAAAATTTACTATATGATAATAAATTAAAATACTTAGGAATAAACTTAACCAAGGAAACAAACTGACTTCTACACAAAAATCTACAGTGTTATTGAAATTTAAAAAGACAAATAAGTAGAAAGACATCTTGTATTCATGAATTGGAGACTGAATATAGCCAAAATGTCCATACCATCCAAAGTAATCTGCAGTGTCAAAGCAATCTCCATCAAAATCCCAATGACATTTTTTGTAGAAATACATTCAAAGAAGGGTTAACATGTATTCTTCTCAAACCATTCCAAAAAGTTCAAGAAGGAAGACTCCCTAACTCTTTCAATGAGGCCACCATTAATCTGACTCCAAACCAGACAAAGATATCACACACACACACACACACACACACACACACACACACACACACACACACACACACACACTATAGGTTGATATTCCTCATGAACATTGAAGCAAAAATTCTCAAAAAAAATATTGGCAAACCTAATTCCCCAATACATTAAAAATATCAAAACCATGATCAAGTGGATTTATTCCTGAGTTGCAATGTTGATTAAATATCCACAAATCAATTTATGTGATATACCACATTAACAAATAAAAAGATGAAAATCATATAAGCATATCAATAGATGCAGAAAAAAACATTAGACAAAATCCAGCATCCATTTATGATTAAAGCTCTCAGCAAAGTGGGAATAGAGGGAACATACCTCAAAATGATAAAGGCCATATATGACAAATCTACAGCTAACATCATGCTCAAGAGGAAAGGCTAAAAGCATTTTCCTTAAGATCAGGAACAAGACAAAGACACCCACCTTCACTACTTCTATTCAATATAGCATTGGAAGTCTTAGCCACAGCAATCAGACAAGAGAAATAAAAGGCATCCAAATTGAAGAGGAGAAAGTAAAAAATTATTTGCAAATGATATGATACTGTATCTAGAGAACCCTACAGATTCCACAAAAAAAAAATGTTAGAACTGATATATGAATTCAGAAATGTAGTAGGATACAAAATCAATATTCAGAAGTCAGTTGGTTTTTATATACCAATGCTGAACTATCAGAAAGAGAACTTACAAAAGCAATCCCATTTACAATCGCATCAAAAACAATAAAATACCTATAAATCAAATTAACCAAGGAGATAAAAGACCTGTTCTCAGAAAATTATAAGTCATTGATAAAAGAAATTGAAGAAGATACAAATAAATGGAAGCATATACCATGTTCATGGGTGGAAAGAATCAACATTGCTAAAAAGGTCATACTACCCAAAGCAATCTATAGATGCAATGCAATCCCTATCAAAATACCGATGGCATTTTTCACAGAACTAGAACAAATATTTCAAAAATTTATATGAAACCAAAAAAGATCCTGAATAGCCATGGCAATCTTGAGAAAGAACAACAAAGTAGGAGGTATCATACTACCTGATATCAAACTATACAAGGCTATAGCAATCAAAACAACATGGTACTGGCATAAAAACAGACATAGATCAATGGAACATAATAGAGAGCCCAGAAATAAGTCCATGCCTATATGGCCATTTAACCCATGACAAAAGAGGCAAGAATATACAATGGGATAAAGACAGTCGTTTAACAAATGGTGTTGGAAAAACTAAACAGATACATGCAAAAAAAAAAAAAAACTGGACCACTTTCTGACACCATATATAAGAATGAACTCAAAATGGATTAAAGACTTAAATGTAAGACTCAAAACCATGCAACTGCTAGAAGAAAACATAGGCAGTAAACTCTCTGATATTGTTCTTAGTAATATTTTTCTCTGATATATCTCCTCAGACAAGAGAAACAAAAGAAAAAATAAACAAATAGGACTACATCAAGCTAAAAAGTTTTGCACAGAAAAGGAAACCATCAACAAAATGAAAAGACAACATACTGAATAATATTTGTCTGTGATATATTTGAAAAAGAGTTAATATCCAAAATTTATTGAGAATTCATATAACTCAACAATAAAAAACAATCTAATTTAAAAAATGGGCAGAAAATCTAAATAGGTATTTCTCCAAAGAAAGAAATACAGATAGCCAATAGACATATAAAAAGATGCTCAAGGACACTAATCATCAGAAAAATGCATATTAAAACCACAATGAGATATTACCTCACATCTGTAAGAATGATATCAATAAATCAACAAGTGTTGGTGAGGATATGGAGAAAAGGGACTCCTCATGAACTGTTGGTGGGATTGCAAATTGGTACAGCCACTATGGAAAACAGTTCAGAGCTTCCTCAAATAATTAAAAATAGAACTACCTTTTGACCTAGCAGTTGCACTTCTGGGTACTATCCAAAGAAAACCAAAACACTAGTTTGTAAAAAATATGCACCCCTATGTTCATGGCAGTGTTATTCACAGTAGCCAAGATATGGAAGCAACCTAAGTGCCTATTAGTAGACAATTGGATAAAGAAGAGGTGTTACATATATACAATGTAATATTACTTAGCCATAAAAAATAAAATCCTACTATTTGCAATGACATGGATGCACCTAGAGGCTATTATGCTTAGTGACATAAGTCAGACAGAGAAAGATAAATACTATATGATTTCACTTACATGTGGAATCTAAGGAATAAAAGAAATGAACAAACTACATGAAAGCAGACTCATAGATACAGAGAACAAACTGAGGATTGACAGAAGGGAGGAGGGTTAGTGGCTGGATGAAAAAGCTAAAGAGATGAAGAAGTACAAAACTGTCACGGGGATATTGATGACAGTATAGAGAATATAGTCAATATTATTGTAATGGCTATGTGGGGTGCCAGAGTGGTGCTGGATTAATGAGGGACATCACACATAAATTATATAAATGTCTAGCCATTGAGCTGTATACCTAAAGCTAATATGAAATAAAAAATAGAATAAATAAAGAGTGGTTTATGAAGCAAAAAAAAAAAAAAAATTGAAGTCCATCCTAAAATTTACATAGAATCTCAAGATACTCCAAATAGCCAAAATCATCTTGAAAAAGTAACAAAGTTGAAGGTATTACCCTTCCTGAACTCAAAACTCACTACAAGTCCATTGTCATCAGAGCAGTATGCTGCTATATACAAACAAATGGAGAACTCAGAAGTTACCCATCACAGGTGTGGTTGATTGGTGTTTGACAAGGTGCCAAGACCATTCGGTAGGGAAAAGACAGTCGTTTTAACAAATAGTGTTGGGAAAACTGGATATTCAAATGCAAAGAAAATGAAGCTATACCCTTACACCACGTACAAAAATCAACTAACTCGAAATGGATTGAAGACCAAAAACATAGGGGGAAAGCTTTATGATATTGGATTTGGCAATGATTTCTTGATATGACGCCAAAAGCACAAGACAACAGAGAAAAAATAGTTAAATTGGACTCCAATATTCTAAAAATTTTTTCAGCTTCTGTGCATCAAAGGACACAATAAACAGTGAAAATATAACCCACAGTATGAGAGAAAATGTTTGCAAGAACTCCTACAACTCAACAACAACAAAAATAAGCAAATGACCAAATTAGAATATGGGCAAAGGACTTAAATACTTTAATATACATTTCTTCAAAGAATACACAAAAATACATAATAATGACAAGGAAAGATGCTCCATATCAATAGTCTTTAGGGAAATTCAGATTAAACCACAGTGAGATGTTAGTTCATACCAATTAGGATAGCTTTTATAAACACATGCACACTCACATGCACGCACACACACACACACATACACACACACACACACACACACATACAGAAAATAAGTGATAGATTGTGAATTGGGATCCTTGTGCATTGCTCTTGGGAATGTAGAATAGTATAGCCACATAGAAAATGGTATGATGATTCTTTTTAAAAATAAATGTCACTCTCCTAAAAGAAGTGAAAGTAGAGACTCAAGCAGATATTTGTGCACTTCCATTTCTTGTGTTCATATTCTCAAAAGTCCATTTCACTTGATTAGACAAGTATTCTGGAATCTGGAATAAATTCAAGCATCTTTCAGGGACAAAAATAATTAATGTCTGGGGGCAGAATCCCCTAGTGACAAGAAGCTCAGGAGTCTCCAGCACAGTTACATAACAGCAGGCACAGTTTCATCAGGTGTTTCCTCTGCCTGATGCCTGGTCTTGTAATTACTTCTCATTTCCTGGAGGGTCACAGCCCCACTGCAATGTGGCATCCATATATCAACAGCTGTCTTTTCTTCTGCGATCATCTAGAGGGATTAACTACAAAGAACAGCCCTGATTCCCACAGGGGAAATCACATTTTCTAGTGATTATTTGATGACTGGACATGAGCAAGTTTATAAACCAGTTGTTTTGTTGAGACCAGTAATTTGGTCCTTGCCGGCATGAAGTGAAGCTCACATCCAGGTCATTTTCCCAGGTGTGCTCATTCTACCCGCTTCAGCAGTTTATGTGAGTCCCATTTCCACAGGCACTGAAACCTGCAATTAGGGAGTCCCAGACATTAATATGAGCAGGAGAGATATAGATCCCAGATGGAGGCAGTGAAAGGCTGAGTCAGGGCCAGAGGCCTCACCTGCAGCAGACCCTGGGCTGGGAGACAGGGATTGGGGCCAACAGGGAGCAAAGGCCATGGGCTATGTTCTCCCACATGCTCCACCTTCCATTCTTTAACATCCAGGCACTTCATTTCTTATTTGCTTTTCAGTCATGGTGACAGAGGGAGTAGGATTGTGGGTGTGAGTAGCCCCACCTGCAGTGAAAGCTGAAGTGGGTGGGAAGCCGGGAAGAGAGAAACAAGAAGGGACCAACGTAGCTATGGCGGCTTTCCACAGATAAGAGATGGCATGTGGACTCTGGTCCATATTGAGGTTCTGTGCTTGTTCCCCATTTGATCTTGAGCAAGTGAGGTAATCTCTGTGCTGGAGTTACCCTTCTGCAAAATAATACCTAGCACACTGTGAAAGTAAGTAGTAAGTGCCAAGTGCTTAAAACAGTGACCTCCTCTTAGTTAGGACTTAAGAAGTGTTATCACTCACGATTTCAGTGCTTATTACCCATGCTTTTTTATAGATTGGCTTCCGTTTTTGTCCAGAAATTTAAAGTTTAAAAATTAATTATTCTTTGTTCTTTAATTTTTGATGGAAAACAGTTTAATCTGGCATCTCCTTATTCAAGAAGAAAACTGGGCAGAACCAAACCTGAACCATCCAAGTCACACGACAACCAGCCTCCAGGGACGATTACATAGCAGGCCTTCCTCATGCCTTCCAGCATCCATCAATCCCATCTCATCAAAGACTGACCTACGGTGATGTTCCAAGAAAATCAAGAGTAATTTTCCTCATAGATGGTCCTCTACATTTAATAGACCCAATAAGGAAAATCTGTAATTATCACTTACATAGGTAAATGCTTAGATAATTTCACTGGGATTCCCAAGAAGGGTTGGTCTGATGGATTCCTTCATCCCTTCCTTCCTCTTTCCTTCCTCTCTTCTTATGTTCTTTCTATAATATTCAGAAGTCTTGCATGCCAGACACTATGTCTCATCACTGGAGATAAAAAAACTGAGACAGTCAAGTTTCTCATGCCCTGGGGTCAAGGAGCAGACATAAAAATAAATAACCACAAATTCCTATTTTCAAGTACAGCAAGTTCCGGTGAGGGCCCTGAGAGTGGATTTGGTGATGTACAGTGCTGAGGCCATGTCAGTCATTTAGGGCTGCCTACCCACCATTTCAACATTGGTCAGTATTTAAGATCAAAATATGTGGTTTTATTATAAAAGACATTCTCTGTAGAAGACTCAAAGACTCTTCCCACATCAGCACCTAATATGCTCTGAAAAATGGGAGATTTGACATCATCAGCTCCCTCTTATGAAGGCCCAGAAAGGCAGGGGGGCAAAGCAAGGCTGAGGCTCTGCTGGTAGGGAGCGTTGTGCAAGGGACTGACTGCAGGTATCCAGGACAACCAATGGGGTCAGGAGGTCTCCCGTAAACACTTGGTAGAAAGGACACAGAGAAACAGCCCCTCACACCCCTATGTCCTCATTCTATGTTTGGGAAGGGGGTAAAGTTTTATGCATTCCCCTTCATCTCCTGTTGGCTCTGGAGGGCCCTATAAACACGGTCAGAGCCATGAGAGCATGGTGACCCTGATCCACATGGTTCTGATCATCCATGAGCCTCAATGGTGTCAAAATTTATTCAAATTCAAGAACTATATTTTTTACGTATTCATCTCAATAGTTTGTAAATTCATATATCCTCATTAAACACTTGGAAAACAGTGACGTGGCCAGTGAGGAGATAGCAGGAACTGCTGGAGCATGATGCAAACGAGAGCGCTAAGCTTTGGCTAGGTGGTCAGTTACACTTCCAGATACACTGCTCAGATCCAGTTCATCTCCAGTTACTATAATTAGAGAAGTCATTCAGTTTTCCTTTATTAATTTAAATAAGAATATCTGAAAAGTACTGTGCTTCAATTACCTTTTAATGTTATTCACTTTGAAGAAAAATCTCTGAAATTATATCAGTGTAAATGGGTCAAAGCCTCAAACACTTTGTATTTGTCACAGAGAAAATTTTTCAGACCTCATGTAAGTGAACTCGTGTATCATTCTCATGTGTATCATTCTCAGCACAGGTCAGCTGAGGTCACCAGGCCCTTTCAAGTTTGAATAAAACCGACTCAGATGTATGCCACATGCAGAGGAGAGCCTTACATCTTCACAAACCTCTTCAGGCTCCTTGAGAGTGATGGTGTAGGAGGGAGCTGAGCATCCACAGCTCCAAATAGTGGCTTCCACTGCTTGCATTCATAGCATGGTACATGTTGCCAATCCACACCTGCCATCTTTTTTCTGTATCACGACACCCCACGCCAGGTACTGCCCCTGCCCTGCTCTTCACTACACAGCTTCAGCCAACACAAAGCCCCTTTTGTGGCGTACTGTCCAAAGTTTGAGAATAGTTAAGGGCATTTACATACCAGAAGTACACACATAATATTAACATCAATTATATGCATTCCTATTCTTGCCCACCCTGCCCTGAGGATTTCTCACCAGCCAATATTCTCCAAAGAATCCAGTCATTCTTTTTTACTTCCCTCCTCTGGTCTGTTCACTTCTGCACTATCTCCAAATCTATGTTAATATTTCAGCCAAAGGTTTTAAACATCCAGCCTTCAACTTCAGGACCTCACCTTTCATACCTAAGGATATTTTCCCCAAAAGAGCTTCTTATCTAATAAAAAATCTGATCCAGTTCTTAAATATGTTTTCTTTATCTTTTTCACACTGATACTGATGTTCAAAGGAAGTGTTTTTGATAGTTATAAGAAAAATAAAAAACCAGTGCACTTCATTAGAATTATACCTTTTCTTATTGTTTTCTCCCACCCTGTAGTTCTAGTATGGAGAACATGGATGGAGGGAATGAAACATTGACCAATTTCTTTCTCCTGGGGCTCTTCCCGGAGCTGCAACACATCAGCATCCTCATCATCTGCCTCCTCCTGGTCTACTTCATCGCCCTCACAGGGAACGCCATCCTCATCCTCCTGATCCATGTGGACACATGCCTCCACACCCCCATGTACTTCCTGCTCAGCCATCTCTCTCTCATTGACTTGGCGTTAATTTCCACTACGGTCCCAAAGATGGCCATAAACTTCTTCTCTGGGAAGAAAAACATCTCAAAAGTTGCCTGTGGGACCCAAATTTTCTTCTTCTTTGCCCTTGGGGGTGGTGAGTGTCTCCTTTTGACCCTCATGTCTTATGACCGCTATGTGGCCATCTGCAAGCCCCTGAGATACCCGATTATCATGAACACTAGCATCTGCCTAAAGATGGCCCTAGTATGTTGGGGTGGAGGTGCTCTAAATGCCCTCATCAACACCATCTACACCATGCACTTCCCTTTCTGTGGCTCCAGGGAGATTCACCACTTTTTCTGTGAGTTGCCTGCCATTCTGAAGCTCTCTTGCAAGGACACTTCCTTGTATGAAATGGTGGTGTCTGTCATCTGTATTGTGTTTGTTCTTCTTCCATTAGGACTCATCATGGCTTCCTATATGCTAATCTTCCTCACAGTCCTTCACATGAATTCACCAGAAGGCAGGAGGAAAGCCTTGGCTACATGTTCTTCACATATGGCTGTAGTGAGCCTCTACTACATGCCAGCCATGATCATCTACATGACCCCCCGCTCCTCTCACACTGCAGAACAGGATGAAATACTCTCTGTGATTAATACTATCCTCACCCCCATGCTCAACCCTCTCATTTACAGTCTGAGGAATAAGGAGGTGCTTGCTGGTCTGAGAAAAGTAATGATAAGAAGATTTATTTTGGGATAGAAACAAGCAGCTTCCAACATCTACAGAAACTCTGTAGTCACAAAAGAGATTACAAGCCAATCTCCATACTTATCTAAGAGGTCAATATTTATCCCCTAATGTATTCCCTTGACTTTGGCTCTTACTTTGGCTCTTACTTTGGCAGAACTAATATGATAAACTGAATATCTAAATGCAACCCTGTCATGGACACTTGCTAGCTGTATGAAAATAAGAAAACTCATTTAACTTCTCTGTGCCAATTAGGAAATTTAATTTAGCCTTCATGGTCATTTCCAGATCTAAAATATTTCCTGACTCTATTTTAAGATTGTATGACACTGCTAGAGGATGCACTAATTTCAATCTCTGGTTCATACTTTTTCGTAGTACACTTTGGAGTTCATACTTCAAAAATGGATATAAGAATGTCTATATAAGACTGCATATTGAGACTTTATCAAGTTACTTTGGGTTTTTTAGAGTGGTCCTACCACAAAGTTTCAGTAGATGTGTGCAATTCTACAAAATTTTCTGTGGCCAATTTATTCATGAAGATATTCCTAAAAGTAAAACTAGGGGCCTACAGAATTTGAGCCAACCTATGTTAGGAACCAGTAATGAGAACGTGATCTTTATGTTGCCACGTTCCCTGGAAGATCAAAGGACTTGTCCCTTATTTTTATAGAATAGAAAACTGATAAGAGAACTTATCCCAGTTTGAAAAGTAATGCTTTATAAGAAAGCAGCAGTGGAAAGAGAAACAAGGAGCAGGCAGTGGGCTCCTACCAGACTTGTTGGCCATAGCTGTGGGCTATTTGTATTTCCAAGTGAAGGTTGTTTACTAACTACAGGAAAAAAAAAATCTCTAGTGAATTTTGAGTCAGAGACAATGAGTGCAATTGGTCAAACAAGTCAGTTAAAATAAAATATAAGTCAAAATTTTGTCAAACCACTAGTTCCATGTTATGTAGACCAAAAAAAAAAAAAAACAGAAAAGAGGTATTCAATGAACTAAATATCTTAGTTTTTATACAATGGTCAGATGTCATGGACACACTAAATTCTGGGTTCTCATAGTTTAATAAAAGATATTCCGATCTATGCTACTAAAGTCTTCACAAGGACAAAGTCATAGATTACTTCCTCTTCATTTCTGCCTTCCTGTCTATTAATGTTCTTCATAATGCTAGTGAACGAAAAAATAGATCTCGCTCCTCAAAATGGGTATGCTGAGGTAAGACCATGTTGCTGTAATAGCTTCAGGACTCAGTTTGAGTTGTTAATTTAATGGAGAGGAAGAAGGCGAGAATAAGGAAGGGGAAAATTGTTCTTTTTTAATGGCAAGATTTGCCCAATTTCAGTCACCTTACTTTAAAATGTGTGCAGCCTAAGTTGACCAAAAGGAAGAAGAATTCAGCAAAAACCACCACCGCTTCTAGTTAATATTCATAAAGAATGAGTTGGTAGCCCTCAAAAGTCTGTCAAGACAGATTATCACAGAGAGGCACCGTGGTGATATAATTGAGGCCAATTACCTTGAGTCATGATGGCTGAATTCCAACTGTAACTTTGTAAATAATGAGTCTATCACAATTATTAAAATCACAAATGTCACCATACTTTCACCAGAAGTATGAACTCCAATGCTCGCATTTGTAGAGTACTCTGCACATTTGAAAGCGCTTACCGGAATTCTAGAAACTATTTTTGAAAATTTGAGTAAGCAGCTTCTCATTTACAATCATTGTTTATAAATTAAACATTTGCCACGTACTAGGCATGTGAATTAATGTTTCAGTCCTAAAACTTTTAGCAATTAAATAAGAGGCATCACATGATTCGGCTCCATGGGCCTCATTTTTAATCACTTGGCCAACAATGAAACCTTTTGGTAACATTCTCAATTCTAAGATTCATTATTTAATAGTGAATTATAAAAAACAAATTGCAAATAAAAATATATAAAAGTGAGACAAGCATGAGAGGACCTCCAAGTTTCTCCCTTGCTACAAGAAGTTAGATAGCTATAATTTATCAAAGTGTTCCCTGCCCAAAACACATACATGTCTGACACTTTGCACAGAGACATCTGAAGGTGGGCATACCTGAGTGAATGGTAGAGACAAGACAGGGAAGGAGGAGGACAAAGAAAAGCCATACACAGTCCTACACTTACTGCAACCACAGTGGACGCAATCGTTGTAAAGGACTAGGATGAAGTCCCACTGGGAAGATCACAGAGGTAGTGACAGAAATCAGACCTGGCTGGCTGGCATACATTGAGATTGGGCCCAGGGAGGGTCAGAGACAAAACAAAAAATGGTACAAAAAAAAATTGCAGCACTCCCAAGTCCATCAGCATTGAACGAAGAATTTTGCAGATGAGAATCATGCACCCACCTCCCTGTGGTGGCAAGATCCTCTCTGGACAGATTGCAGAACTGTTGAAAAAAACTTTCCAGCTTACGTGGTCTGTACTCATTGCAGCTAAGCCCATGAAGAAAAGCAGAACCACTGATGCACCAATTGGCAACACCCCAGCCCACCTAACCCTCTTTATTGTGCTGCAGCCTAGTAGAAGCTGCTGGGCCAACTCAGAGCAGCCCTAGGGCAGATTCTGGCTACAGGATTGTGGCACCAGGAACACATAGAAGACACCTTCCAATCCACAATGGTGCTACCCTGAAACTGAGGCAACCAGGTCATGGAGAGGATGCCCAACTCCTAGGAATATGAACTGTTTTCATGGCCAAGGTGACAGAGATTCTGGAAGCTCCAGCAGTGCAGATGAAGGCAAAAAAATACTTGAGCTTCTCTGCTATCTACTAGAAAATAAAAGAAATATCTCTACTTATCAACTAAAATACTTTTTTAAAAAGTAGCTTTTATTTCCACAAAGATCCAGGCAGAGAAATAACCCATCAAGCACAATGAATAACCAAGATAACAATGGAAATCAGAAGGAAGATTTAAAATCTCCAGAAAATAAACAAAGATATGGAAATACATGACTTAAATGACAGAGAATTCAAGATTGCAGTTTTGAAAAAACTCAATGAGATACAAGAAAAACCAGAAAAACAATTCAATGAACTTGGAAATGTAATTGATGAACAAAAGGAGTACTTCACCAAAGAGACTGATACTATTAAAAAGAACCAAACAAATTCTGCAGCTAAGGAACTCAATAAAAGAGATGAAGGATAAACTAGAAAGCTTTAAAAAGAGCAGAGTAAATGGAGGAAAGAATTAGCAACATTAAAAAAGAAAAGAAAAGAACAGAAAAGAAAGAAATCTAGAAATGACCCAGGTGAAAAAAAGAGGGAAACTTGAAAGTGTAAACAACAACAACAACAACAACAACAACAACAAAAACGAGAACTCTACAAGAACTACCTGACTTTATTAGAAACAGCAATATAAGAACAATGGATATTCCATAAGGAGAAGAAAGGGAGAAGGAAAGAAAGAGCCTATCCAAATGAATAACTGATAAAAACTTTCCAAACTTTTGGAAAGAACTGGATTCTCATATACAAGAAGCTAACAGAACACCTAATTATGTCAATCTAAAAAGGCCTTCTCCAAAGCATATTATATTAAAACTATCCAAAACTAAAGACAAAGAAAGATTTCTCAAGAAAGTCAGTGGGGAAAAGATGATAACAACAACAAAAAAATCCCATTACACTGTCATCAAATTTTCCAACAGATTTTATAAGCTAGGAGGGAGCAGAATCAAATTTAAACTATTGAAAGAGAGAAATCACCAGCCAAAGACAATACATCCAGCAAATCACTCGTTGTTGTTGTTGTAATTGTTATCGTTGTTGTTGTTGATGATGATTTAATTAATTTTTTAATTTTATTTAGTTTCAAATATATAGTACATTTGTTAGATATATATATAGTTTGTAAAATGATCCCCCCACTTGCACCCTCCTTCCCCTGACCCTTTACCTAGCCAATGTATTAATGCTAACTGCCATGTCTTAATTCTCTATGCCATGCTCCCCACCCCTATGACCATCCATCAGCCACTAATTTGTACTTCTTCACCTCATTCTCCCAGGCTCCCAACCCCCCTTCCCTCTATCCGACACCAAATTGTCCACTATATTTGTGAGTCTGTTTTTGATTAGTTTGTTCTTTTTATTCCTTAGATTCTGCATATAAGTGAAATCAGATAGTGTTTATCTTTCTCTATCTGACTTACATACCTTCTAGGTCCATCAGAGCAATATATTTTTCTATCCCATTCCTTTTCATATGTAGGGGGGTCTTGTTTTCTTATCCTTTCAGTCACTCTATCTTTTGGTTGGAGCACTTAATTCTTTTCCATTTAAGGTACTTACTGATAGTAATGTAGTTGTTACCATTCTTTATTCCTATTTTTGATAAATGTTTTTTCTTCTTGAAGAAGACCCTCCAACATTTCCTGTAATACTAGCTTGGTGGTGATAAATTCCTTTAGCTTATTTTTGTCTGGGAAGCTCTTTATCTATCCTTCAACTCTAAATGATAGCTTTGCTGGATAAATTATTCTTGGTTATAGATCCTGGGTCTTTATCCTGTCAAATATTTTTTGCCAAACCCTTCTGTCCTGCATAGTTTCTTTTGTGAAATCAGTTGCCAATCTTATGGGTGTTCCTTTGTAGTTAACTATCTGTTCTCTCGTGCTGCTTTTAATATTCTCTCTTTGTATTTAACCTTTGGCATTTTAATTACGTTATGTCTAGGTGTAGATCCCTGATTTTTAGGATTCTCTGAGCTTCTTGAGGTTTTATGTCCATTTCTTTCACCAGGTTAGGGAAGTTTTCCATTATTATTTCTTCAAACAGCTGTTCAATACCTTGATTTTCTTCAGGTATGCCTATCAGATGGATATTTGAACCTTAATAGTGTCCCATATGCTCTTTAAATTATTTTTATAGTCTTGGCATCTTTTTTCTTGTCATTCTGATTGGGTGTCCTTGACTTTGCTGTCCTCTAGATAGGTCATTTGATCCTTTTCTTTATTCACTTTGTTTATTCCTTTGTTTATTCCATTTAATATACTTCTCATTTCAGATAATATATTCTTCATTTCAGACTGGTTCCCTTTTATAATTCTTCCATTTCCATTTTTATGTTCTTTATCTCTATGTTGAAGTTCTCACTGAATTTATCTACACTTCCCAAAAGTTCATTGAACATCTTTATAACCAGTGTTTTAAACTCTGCATCTGTTAGATTACTTGACTCCGTTATATCTGGATCTCTGTTCTCTTCTCTCATATGTTTTCTGCTTCTTTGTCTTCCCATTTGGGCTGCCTTTCTGTGTCTGTTTCTATGTACTAAGCAAAGTAGCAAAGTCTCTAGGTCTTATTAGTGTGGATCTGTGAAGTAGGTGTCCAGTGGCATAGTTTTGAGAGGGGTTCAGCTGCAGGTCAAATTTAGCCCAAGCCTATGCCCCTCCAGGGCCACCTGATAAGATTCAGCAAGCAATCCACAAATGTTGTGCTTATAGTTGCCTCAAAAGGCCACACCAGAAACCAAGGCCAGCTGCTCTCAGTGTGAGTCTAGGAGCTGCTAAGCAAGGAGCACCTGGTGTGCTGAGGATATACATGGATGTGTCTTGGGTGGGGCTGTGAGTGGTGGAGGCAGGGTTTCAGGGAATCCTCTGGGCAGAGAGACCTCTGTTATCCAGTTTGATGACCTCCAGCTATGACTGTGCTATGTCAGCACACTGGGAGTGGGGAGGGCTCAATAAGGAAAAATGGATACTGCCAGTACTTTTGTACAGAGCGAGTCTCACTTGGGCCCTCACTCCCTGTAAGTCCCTGGTGCCCCCTGTGCGCAGCCGAATCAGCACTGGTTCTCAGAGCAAGCAGGTTCATCACTGTGAAAATCTGCTCATAGATGTGGCCCCTTTAAGAGGAATCTGCTGCTGCCGCTGCTGCTGCCGCTGCTGCCTCTGTCTCACTCAGCCATTCAAGACCAGGCAGCTGCATGTCCTAGCTCCATCCTACCTTCTGCCATTGCAGGGTGATTTCCTAGACTTCTCTCTAAGGTTATGGCTTGTTCCTCTAGATTTCAGGTGATTTTTCATTGCTGCTGCTTCTTATTACTGTCACAACTTTTATTTGGTCACCAGAGGGATGAACAGAGCCTCTATCATCTATGCCGTTTTTTTCTCCCCCTGAAATGCCACATCTTTCCACCCAAGATCTCAGTTGCACCTCTGGGAAACCAGCTGGCATGAGACACTGGCATCATCTCGCAGCGCTGGAAGCAAAGTCAAATCACTCCTTTAGATGTGAAGGAGAAATAGAGACCTTTCCAGACATACAGAAGCTGAGGGCATTTACCACCACAAGGCCTGCATTACAGGAGATACCAAAGGGTGTTCTTCTACTTACAACAAAAAGACAAAAATATACAAAACCATAACCAAGATGACTAACAGAGAGACAAAAACAGAAAATTGGAACCCTTTCAGCATAGGATATCAAACACTTATCTATAGCATAAAAGATAAAGGAAGTTAAAACAACTTTTATAAGAAGACAATAACTACTGCAATTTGGAAATATACTCACAGCATAAAGAGAGATGATTTGTGACAACAAAAACATAAAAGTGGATATGGTGAAAAGACTGATCTTGCACAGATGAATGGAGAGAAGATGCAATCAAAAGAACAAGGACTACTGTATACATAAAACTTTTTTTTTACATAAACCTAATAGTAAACACAAAAAACCTAGAACTGGACATATGACTTAAAGAAAAAGGAAACAGAAAAAATTATAGGATACCACCAAACTCAAATAACAAACAGAAACCCAAGAGATAAGAAACAATGGAGACACAGAGCCACCAGAAACCAAAAGATAAAATGGCTGGACAAAATCCGCATATATCAATAATCATCCTAAAGGTAAGTGGATTGAACTCACCAATAAAAAGGCAGAGAATAGCGGGTGGATCAGAAAACAAAACCCAATCATATCCTGCCTTCAGGAACACATCTCCCCTGAAAGGACAAACATAGATTTAAAGAAAAAGGATGGAAAATTATACTCCAAGTAAATGGCATCCAGAGAAAAGTGGCTGTAACCATACTTATGTCATACCAAATAGATTTAAAGGTTAAAAAAGTAACAAGAGACAAAGACGGACACATTATAATGATCAAGAAGACATAACATCAATATATACACAACCAACCAGGGAGCACTAAAATATATAAAGCAACTACTAACAGAACTAAGGGGAAGAACTGACAAAAACACAATTTTAATAGGGGACATAATTACCTCCATTGACAAATAGAGATAGATCACTCAAACAGAAAATCAATAAGGAAATATCAACCTCAAATGACACATTAGACCAAATGGACATAATTAATATTTATAGAGGTTTTCATCCCCAAACACCAGATTATATATTCTTCTCTAGTTCACATGGAACATTCTCAAGGATAGAACATATGTTGTGGCATAAAACTAGATTCAACAAATTTAAGAAGGTATAAATTATACCAAGCATATTTTCCAACAACAATGTTTTAAATACTTAATCAACTCCAAAAAAAAAACAACCCTGTAACAAAAGTACAATATGTGGAGATTAAATACATGGTACGAAATAATGATTGGGTCAAAGAAAAAAGAAAAGAAATAAAAAGATACATAGCCACAAATGAGAATAAAACATATCAAACTTTTGAAGTACAGCAAAGGCAATAATTAGAACAAAGGTTATATTATTACAGGCCTACCTCAAGAAACCAAAAAATAAATAAATAAATAAATAAATAAATAAATAAACAAACAAACAAATAAATAAATAAACTCAAATAACATAATATTTCATACAAAATTAGAAAAAGAAGAAAAAATAAAGCCCAAAGGCAGCAGAATAAAAATAAAAAATTAAAGCAGAATTAAATGAAATGGTTAAAAAAATGACATTAGAAATAATTTTAATGCAATCAGCTGACTCTTTGATTCTAATGAAACATATGAAGGACCTATATAATGAAAACTATAAGACCCTATTAAAAGAAATTGAAGAAGATACAAAGAAATGGAAAGATATTCTGTGTTCTTGGATTAGAAGAATCAACATAATTAAAATGACCATATTACCTCAAACATTATGCAGATATAATGCAATCCCCATCAATATCTCATTGGCCTTTTTTAAAGAAATAGAACAAAAAAATCATCAGATTTACATGGAAGCACAAAGACTCCGTATTGCCAAAGCCATCATGAGAAAAAAGAATGAGACTGGAGGCATCACTCTGCCTACCTTCAAATTATACTACAAAGCATTAGTAATCAAAACAGTATGGTATTCGCAGCAAAACAGACACACGGACCAGTGGAATAGAATCAAGAGTCCAGAAGTAAACCCATATTTATATGGACAAATAATTTTTGACAAAATAGCCAAAAACTTACTGTGGAGAAAGAAATCCTCTTAAATAAATGGAGCTGGAAAAACTGGAAAGCCACCAGCAAAAGAATAAAACTATAGTGATGTC
>NW_006443124.1:18587076-18598719 GCF_000325575.1 Pteropus alecto
GAAAACAGTATGGAGTTTCTTGAAAAAATTTAAAATAGAATTACTATATGACCGTACAATCCCTTTTCTGGTTATCTACCCCCCAAATTGAAAACATTTACCTATAAAGATATATTCATTCTGATGTTTATTGCAGCACTAGTCATGGTGGCCAAGACGTGGAAACAACTGAAGAATCTTTTGATAGGTGATTGGCTAAAGAAGTTGTGGTACATATATGCAATGGAATATTACTCAGCCATAAGAATAGATGAAATACTGCCATTTACGACAACATGGATGGATCTCAAGATTATCATGCTAAGTGAAATAAGCCAGACAGAAAAAGTTGAAAATCACATGTTATCACTTATATATGTGGGATATAAATCTAAAAGCAACAAATGAGCGGCAGAAACAGAGACTCATGGACATGGACTGTAGACTAGTAAAGGGGGTCAAATATGTGGTGACAGAAAGATATCTAACTATGGGAGGTGAACACACAGTGTAAACATATATATGCCTTACTGTTAAAGTGCACAGCTGAAACTTATTGGATTCGTTAACCAATATCACTATAAAAAAATAAGAAATTTTTAAAAAAAGAAAAAAATTCCTGGCTAAACTCAGTAAGAAAAAAAAAGAAAAAACTTAAACAAAATCAGAAATGAAAAAGGAGAAATTACAATGGAAACCACAGAAATACAAAGTATCATATAAGAATTCTATGAAAGATTATATGCCACCAAATTCTATAATCTAGGAGAAATGGACAAGTCCTTAGAAATATACAAACTTTCTAGACTGAATCACAAAGAAATGCAAATCTAAATAGACCAGTTAACAGTAAGGAAATTGAAACAATCACCAAAAATCTCCCCAAAAGTTAAAGTCCAGGATCAGATAGCTTCACTAGTGAATTTTACCAATACACTGAAAGATTTCATGCTTATCCTTCTCAACTCTTCCAAAAAATTGAAGATGAGCAACACTTCCTAACTCATTTTATGAGGCCAACATTATCCTGATACCAAAACCTGAGAAGGATAACACAAAGAAAGAAACTATGGAGAAATATCTTTGATGAATACAGATGCAAAAATCCTAAACAAAATACAAGCAAATTTAATAAAACAATGCATTAACAAGATTATACATCATGATCAACTGGGGTTCACTCCAGGAGCACAAGGATGGTTCAATATATGCAAATTGATTAATGTGATATACCACATAAACAAAATAAAGGATAAAAATTATATAATCATATTAATAGATGCATAAAAAGCATTTGACAAGATACAGCTTTCATTCACGATTAAAACACTTAATAAAATGGGTGTAAAAGAAAAGTACCTCAACATGATTAAGGCCATTTATGATAAACCCTAAGGTAATATCATACTTAATGATGAAAAACTAAAAGCCTTCCCTCTAAGATCAGGAACAAATCAAGGCTGTCAACTATCACCACTTCTGTGCAATACAGTGTTGAAAGTCCTAGCTAGAGCAACCAGTCAAGAAAAATAAATAAAAGGCATCCAAATTGAAAATAAATAAGTGAACTCTTCGCTTTTTTCAGATGACATAATTCTTTATATAGAAAACCCTAAAGACTCCACCAAAATACTATTACAAACAATAAACATATACAGTCAAGTTGCAGGATACAAAATAAACATATGGAAATCCATACTGTTCCTATACACTAACAATAAAATTTTAGAAAAAACAATTCATTTTGCAGTTGCAACCAAAAGAATAAAATACATAAAAATAAATTTAACAAATAATGTGAAGAGCCTGCACACTGAAACTATACGACATTATTAAAAGAAATTGAAGAAGACACAAAGAAATGGAGAGAAATTCTGTGCTTATGGATTGAAAGAATTAACATAATTAAAATGGTCATATTATCCAAAGTAATGCAATCCTTGTCAAAATCTCAATGGCATTTTTTAAACAAATAGAACAAAAAGTCATCAGACTTGTACAGAATCACAAAAGACTCCAAATAGCCAAACCAATCTTGAGAAAAAAGACAAGGCCAGAAGTATCACTCTGCTTGACTTCAAATTATGCTACAAAGTGACAATAATCAAAACAGCATGGTGATGGCAGAAAAACAGACACACAGACCAACGGAACAGAATCAAGTATCAGAAATTTTTAACAAAGAAACCAAAATTATATAATAGAGAAAAAATAGCCTCTTCAATAAATAGTACTGGGAAAATTGAAAAGCTACATGCAAAAGAATGGAACTAGACTGCTATCTATCACCATACACCAAAATTAACACAAAATGGATCAAAGACCTAAATCTATTTTTTCAAAGTACTGGTCCATTTCTTCTAGGTTATAAAATTTGTTATTATATACATTTTCATAGTATTCTTGCATGATCCTTTGTATTTCTGTGATGTCAGTCATAATTTCCCCTCTTTCATCCCTGATTCTGTTTGTGTCCTTTCTCTTTTTTCTTTAGTGAGTCTAGCCAGGGGTTTGTCAATTTTACTAACTTTCTCAGAGAATCAGCTCTTTGCTGCATTTATTTTTTGTATTGTTTTTTGTTGTTGTTGTTTTCCATTTATTTCTGCTCTAATTTTGATTATTTCTTTCCTTCTGCTAACTTTAGAACTCATTTGTTCTTCCTTTTCTAGTTTTTTAAGATAAAGCATTAGGTTGTTTATTTGGGCTCATTCTTGTTTTGGGAGGTAGGCCTGTAATGATATGAACTTTCCTCTTATGACCGCTTTAGCCATGTCCCAAAAGTTTTGATATGTTGTACTATCATTATTGTTCGTTTCTATGTATCTCTTGATCTCTCTTTTTGTTTCTTCTCCGACCCACTTGTTAAACAACAAGCTACTGAAGAATAAGGTATTTGTTCTCTCTTTCTTTTTACAGTTGATCTCCTGCTTCAAATCATTTTGATTAGAGAATATGGTTGGTATGATTTGACCCCTCTGTTTGGATGACCTGTCCAGATCTGACACTGAGGAATTTAGGTCCCTTACTACAATAGTGTTTGGCTCTGTTTTTCCCTTTAGTTCTGTTAGCAATTGGTTTACATATTTCAGGGCTCCCTGACTGGGAGCATAGATACTAGTAAGTGTTATGTCTTCTTGGTGCATGATTCCCTTTATCATTATGAAGTACTCCTCAGTATCTTTCTTTATCTTTTTTATTTTGAAATCTATTTCATCTGATATTAGTACCACTACTCCTGCTTTTCTCTAATGCCATTTGCTTGAAATATCATTTTCCACCCTTTCATTTTGAGTCTGCATTTGTCTTTGGAGCTGAGATGTGTCTCCTGGAGGCAGCATATGATTGGGGTTTTTGTTTGTTTGTTTGTATGTTTGTTTGATCCATTCTGCAACTCTGTGTCTTTTTAGTAGTGAGTTCAGTCCATTTACATATAGGGTGATTATTGAAATATGAGGTCTTCTTCTAGCCATTTTATTTTTTACTTTCTGGTAGCTCGGGGTTTCCATTGCTTCCTTGTCCTTGTGTTTCTATTTTCTTTATTTTGGTTGGCTTTTGTGGGGTTTGCCTCTAGTTCTTCTTGTTTTATATTACATACTTCAGTTCTGAATCTTTGGTGGGTGGTTACCATTATGAATATGAAAAGGATAGTTTTCATATTCCATTTTCTTCTGTGTGTGCCTTATCTCCTTTCCCCTTTGCAAATTTGGATCTTTGAAATCTCCCCTTTTCAGTCATTGTTATCTCAATTTGTCACTATGTATGCTGAACATTCATTACTATATTGCTATACCAATTCTTTTATTATTATTTAAGCTTATAATGCCCTGTTCTTAGTAAGGGTTGCACTCTGCTTCTATTTGCCTGATAGTCACTTTACTCCTAAATATGTATTTTTGTTGTTGTTGTTTTTGTTTGTTTTAGGTGAGCTGACCCCTTTCGGTATTTCCTGTAGTGCAGGCCTCATAGTGAATTCCCTCAACTTTTGTATATTTGGAAAAGTCTTAATTTTTCCTTCATATCTAAAGGAGAGCTTAGCTGGATACATTATTCTAGACTGGTAGTTCCTTTCAGTTTAAATATTTAGTAGTAGTTAAATATTTGATTCCATTCCTTTCTGGCTTGTAAGGTTTACATTGAGAAGTCCAACAATAATCCAATGAATTTATCTTTATAAATTACTGTTTTCTTCTCTCTGGCTGCCCTGACAATTCTGTCTTTGTTGTTCAATTTTGATAACTTTAATACAATGTGTCTTGGTGAAGGACTTTTGGGGTTGAGATAATTGACTTCTTGAATTTCAAGCTCCAGCTCATTCCTTAGATTTGGGAAATTCTCGTCCACTATTTGTCTGAAAATGCTTTCTAGTCTCTGCTCCTTTTCTTCGCCTTCGAGAATGCCCATTATTCTTATGTTTCCTCTCCTGATGGTATCAGCCAGTTGTTGTATTTCTCTTTCATTATTTTTCATTCTTTGGTTTCTCTCTTCCTTCTGATTTATTTCTAGATTTCTGTCTTCTATATCATTGATTCTTTCCTCCTTTTGGTTGACTCTATTTCCCAAGCTTGCTATTTCATTTTTTCAACTCTTGCAGTGTGTTTTTTTTATCTCCAGATCTATTCTGTTCTTTTTGAGGGTTTCAATCTCCTTGCTCTGCTCATCTAGTTGTTTCTTCGATTCCTGAAATTGTTGATATGACTCATTTCAGGAGTCACTGAGTTTTTTCAGAAGTACCATCCTGAATTCTCTGTCATTTAAGTTGCATATTTCTATGTCTGTTAGCTTGTTTTCTGGAGATTTTTCTCTTTCTTTCTGAGATGCCTTGTCACCTTGGTTGTTCATGGTGTTTAATGGACTATTTCTCCACCTGGGCATTAATGGAAGTATATCCTGTTGTTTCTCCAGAAAGAAGATTTATTATATAAAGGTCTCTCTTGAGCCTGTTGCAAAAAAAGCGCCTTTCTTTTGGTTTCCAGTAGATGGCATCTAAGCCTCTTGGATCCCTGCTTTATATAAATCTTTAAAAATGCCTTTTTAGTTTCTGATAGATAATCACACTTGCTACCCTGAGTTTCAGTCCCTGTGAGTGTTAGCAAAAGTTTTGGTAGCATTTGCTCAGATTCCCCTGGAGGTCTGCGGTGTTTGGTCTCAGAAGGTATGGGGGGAGAGGCCCTCTGGGTTGGAGGTTTGGGGCTGAGGCTCATCCTCGGTTTTGCAACCAGGGCCAGTAAAAATCAACTATTGTTTCTCTGCTGTCCCATCCAACTCTCTGCTTTCTGCCCTGATGACTGGGCCCTACTGCCAGCTGCTAGAAGTTCCAGCACTTCCAGGCAGGCTGATCAGGGAAGTTGCCACACCTTCACTCTTCCCCCTCCTCCTGCAAGGAGCTCTGATGGCTGTGAGAGGCAGCTTCCTTATTTTTCCCAGTCCACCACACGACATTCGGGGTTCTGACCTGTGGTAGTTCTTATGTGCAGATCCCACGCTCAAACATGCTGATGTGCTGTTTGGGTGCTTTTTGTTGAGTTTTAGATGTTCAGCTTATTGTTGTTTCAAGGGAAGAGATCTGAGGACATCTCTTACTCCACCATGTTTTTTCCAAGACCCAAAGACCTAAATCTAAAACCTGAAACAATAAATTGCCTAGAAGAAAACATAGGTACTAAACTCACGAACCTAGGAGTTAGAGTAGGTTTTATACATTTGATCTCAAAGACAAGGGAAGTAAAAGCAAAAATAAATGAATGAGACTATATCAAACTAAAAAGCTCTGCACAGCAAAAAGAGGTCATCAACAAGGCAGTAAGTCAATCAAATGAATGAGAAGAGATATTTGCAAATAACACCTCTGTCAAGTGGCTAATATCCAAAAAATACAAAGAACTTATACAACTCAACAACAATAAAAAAAACCCAATTAAAAATGAGCAGAGGACTTGACCAGACATTTCTCCCAAGGCATACAAATGACCAGTATGAAAAGGTGCTCAATTTCACTAGCTATTAGAGAAATGCACATCAAAACCACAATGAGATACCATCTTACACCTGTTAGAATAGCTGTTATCAACAGGACAAGTAATAACAAGTTAGAGAGATTACGGAGAAAAAAGAACCCTCATACATTGCAGGTGGGAATATAAATTAGTACAGTCACTATAGAAAACAGTATGGATGTTTCTCAAAAAATTAAGAACAGAGTTGCCACTTGACCAAGCCATTTGACCTCTTCTGAGTATCTACCTGAGAATTTTGAAAACATTTATTAGTAAAGATATATGCACCTCATTATTCACAATGACCAAGACATGGAAACAACTCAAGTGTCCTTCGATAGGTGATTGGATAAAGATGTGGGACATATATACAATGAAATATTACTCAGCCACAAAGAAGGAGAAAATATTGTCTTTGTAACAACATTGATGGACTTTGAGATTATTGTGTTTAGCAAAATAAGTCAAACAGAAAAGGATAAAAACCATATGATTTCATTCATATGTGGGATGTAAAACAGGAAGCAACAAATGAGTAAACAAAACAAACAAAAACTCATAGACACAAACATCAGTATGGTGGTTACCAGAGAGGAGGCACAACGTGGGGATGATGAATAGGGTAAAGTGGGTCAAATTATGATAATGGAAGAAGACTTAACCCTAGGTGGTGAACACACAATATTCCAATGATATATTATAGAATTGTACACTTGAAACTTATATATTATTAACCAATGTCACCCCAATAAATTTAATATAAAAAACATACATCCATCAAGGAGTATTTGATATCAGGGAATTTTGTATCAAATACTGAAGCATGTTACAGAGTGAACCAGATAGTTCTTTGGGTTAGAATACAAATATCACCTTGGAGCTTGGTGTAAAACTCACTCACAAAATTACCTAAATAAGACAATTAGATTCTGCTCCTCCTAGCTTCTGCCATACCAAAAGAAGAAAAAGAAAGAAAAAAAAAAACCTAGACCTAGGCCTAGGTAGGATACTAAAGGAAAGGGTAGGTTCATATTAGTTGCTTTTTATTTTTTGAAAGGTGAGCATGAGAGCACAGCCTCGCAAGGGTCAAGAAAGTTGGGGCTGAGAGATGCAAGGACAAATATGCAGAGGCAGTTCCTTTACATATCACTGCAGAACCTCTCAAATGGGCCCTAGATCCACACCATACTGTGAACCAAACAAAATAACTAGCATTAGTTTAACTGCTTATTTATCATGATTCCCTATGTTTAAGAACCTCTGAGTTGATTTCCATGAAGTTATAACTATCATGATGTTGCAGACAGGAAGTGCTCAGCGTTTTCGGTGTATTTGTAGTGTTTTGCCCCAGCCAATCTCATGAGCTAATTATTTGATAGTAGAACAACACAGAGATGTGGGTATATTTTTTTATGAGTAAAGTTACTTACAGATTACCTTCACGAACTAGTTTTCTAATGAAGAATTAGATGCAGCAGAGCAGTACTCTGGCCTGGGGAATGGTTGTGCATAAAAGCCAGACCTCAGATTCCTCATCACTGATAGAGTCTGTCTCAGTGATTGCAGAAGTCTCTCTTTGAAACAGAATCTATTCCAAAAAAAAAAGCTG
This sequence comes from Pteropus alecto, assembly GCF_000325575.1. Taxonomy (NCBI): domain Eukaryota; kingdom Metazoa; phylum Chordata; class Mammalia; order Chiroptera; family Pteropodidae; genus Pteropus; species Pteropus alecto. Next base: position 18,594,658 of record NW_006443124.1, read on the forward strand.
ACCATAAATACACTTAAAACATACACCATTAATTTCCTTGTATATATTGAAGATGAGTCAATTTTGGATTTCGATGAGACCTATAAATCACTAGAGGATCTGAAATACCATTTCTATAGCCACAGTATGTATACAAAATGAATAAATCAGTTTTCCTAAACACTTGTAAAAAATGGGGAGAGGCTCTCATGTTGTCACCGAGGGCCAGCACTCCCATTTCTACTCAGCAGACCTGTCAACCTCTGTTAGTTCTAGGTAGACAGAGTTCTCTTGATACAGAAGAAACACTTGGAAATCTCCAATTTGGTTCAGCTCTGGGTATGACATTTAATGAAACTGATTCCTGAAGCAGAACTGCTGGCCTAAGGTCCAGGGAATATTAGACTTCACCAGGTCAGACCCTGTCCTGAGTCTGCTGCCTCCCATTGAACTCCCAGCTCACTGAGAGCACTGCCACTCACATGGAGGATCCCTGGGCCACCCTGGCCTCCTCACCAGGCACGTGTCCCCACATCTTCTTCATATGGTGAAGCAAGAAGTTCTGAAGAGCAGACACAATGTCATGTAGGGAAGAGAAATTCCCCAGGACTGGGCCCTCCTGGGGAAGAAAGAAAATGATCTGAGGGGAAAGCTGAAACCCCACTTCCCCCGACATCAGTCCCCTCATTGACATCTCCTGCCTTGGATGAGATAAGTGCTCAGAGAGCCCGAGGGCACATATGGGAGCCGATGAGTAATACTCCCAGGGAGGAGAATTTTAACTCAACCCAAGGAAGGAGCCAGGCAGGAAGTGAGCCTCCCACTACAGGGACTGGGAGTCAAGGTCAGGGTGACCCTGGTAGGAGGGGCTCATGGGTTGTTCAGGGGTCAGACCCCAGACCACATCTTGAGAGCTGAGAAAGTGGAAGTCTACTTCCCATGACTCCAGACCTCTAGGCCCTCTCACTGCATGGCTGGGCCACCCGGATCCAGCAGCCTACCACCCTGGCCCTGTCATGGCAGTCATGCTCAGGTCTCTGAGGCAGATAGTGATGACACAGTTGACTACTAGGTGAAGGTAGTGTGAAGAGTCAGTGCCAGATGCTCCTTGCCCCTGTTGTCCCCCTGGGCCAGATGGTGATTAGGGGGTGCTGTGGCACCACCTTCCTTAACAGCTCCAAGGGAGGACAGGGAATGTCGCCTGGCCCTGCCACAGCCCAGCTCAGCATCTGCAGTACCCAAAAGTCCCATGTGGGGTCATTGAATGTAGCTGGAGTCCATGAAGCTGAGGGTGTGGCCTGAGCTTCACGGGAGTCCGTTTTTTTTTTTTTTCCTCTCTCCACTGAAGGCACTCAGCACAGGATGACAAAGGACCCAGTACTGCCTGAGAAGGAGGGCGGCATTTGTACCAGCCCAGCTGATCCTCCTCCCAGTACCACGTGGCCACTCACCTCTGCCCATCCTCATCCCACATGGCATCTTCCTTCCATTCTGATCCCCCTCTGATCCACTCTCTATTCAGGTGCACATTCCCTCATGGCAGCTACAACCAGAGGCTTTGTCTGTCTATCTCCCATGTAGACCAATGCTCATCAGGTGCCTAACAAATGCTGAGGTTATGAGGCCTCTTGAGCAGGTGAGTGAGTTATTGAGGACCCAGCAGCACCTCAGTGGCTCCCCTCAGTCACCAGCCAGCCGGCCTCACCCACCTCTGTACCTGTTCCACCTGATTGATCAGCACGGCCCTCTGCCCAGTAGGTCCTCTGACTGTCCAGCTCTACTGAGGGTTAGGAAAATGGCCTAGGTCACATGGTAAGTAACTGAAGGGAATGGATTTGGGCCCAGATCATGGATCCCAGATCAAGAAATGCAGGTCTGGGTAGCTGAAGACAGAGTGAAGACCTGCCCCACTCCACAGAGGCTCACCACATCTGTCAAGATCAACTTCTCGGCCACCATCTGGGGAGGAAACCCCAAGAAATTAGGCTTCTCCTCCCTTAGTAGGTTCTTGGTGTCCACAGCATGGGGCCAGTGGAGTCTGCAGCTACAGCTGGCTGTGTCATTACTGGTGCAGCTAGAGATGGAACTCACACTGGAGCCGAAGGTCCAGCAGGTTCCAGCTCAGCAGCTGGCAGTGGAGTTGAAGCTGAAGTAGGCACTTCGTCCAGCTCTGCAGAGCCCAGTGGAGGTGACACTGGCTCCAGAAGAGCTGGAGCTGGCTCAGCCCTTGGGACTGGCCCTTGCTTCAGCTCTGGAGCTTCTGGAACTCTGGAGCTGGGGCGGACCCTGCTTGATGTTCTCATGCCTTTCTGAGGTTGGTACAGTTGCTATTGCCCATGAGCCCACCCTAGATCACCTTCCCAGACTACAGTCCCCTCACTGTCCACCTGCCCCAGTGGGCTGCGACTCTACAGCTAACCACAGAGCAGGTGGTTATGACTTAGCAGTTCTAACCGAGGAGAACCGATTGGTAGGGAGTTTAGGTTCAGCTTCCAACAGGGAAGGTACAGGGCTGGCCGACCACCTGCACCTGTTGTCTGCGGCCAGGTTCCTACCACAGACAACATGGCCCTGGGGATGTAGTCGAGCAGCAGTCGGAGGACTGGCCTTTTCTTCCACACTGCCCTCCTGTAGCATCTAGAATTGGATTTGGGCCTCTATGCCCAATTTCCTGTCCAGCGGACAGCCCTATACCACCCTGACATCTGTGTGGATGCGCTGGTCACCAGTGGCAGGCCTGGTCACCCAGTAGGTTTAACATGGAGTTTCTGTGAGTCTCATCTTCCCACTGACACCCTTCCTCAGCGGTGCCTGGACACAAACCACCCTGGCCCCCATGCTCCTGGGTGTTTGGACTGAGGACTGAGACAGATTTGTGAGCAGGTGCTCCCAAACCCTGTTCTGAACCAGGTGGTGGTCAGGAAGGGTGGGCCTGCAAAGGGGCAGGAAGATGGAGATGGGACTGTGCTTGGGATGCCTTTCTAGGGGCCTGGGACCCCACTGGAGTTTTCTGTGTCATTTGTCCTTCTGGAGTGGAAGCCACAAGACCTCAGCCCTCCCGTGGGAATCAGAACATACATGAGATCAGGGTTATGCCAGCACCAAAACTCATTCTGTAGAGACAGAGGCCCTTCTTCTAGACCCAAAGACAACCCAATTTTTTTATGGTCTTGTGATGCTTCATCCTGGTCAGTATTTGGGAAGATGCCTCTAGATGGAGAGAAGACTGTGAGGGCATCAGATCTGATGGCAGTGCCCAGGACCAGCAAATGATGTCTGCAGGGACCGTCTGACTCTCCGACTAGAACTGAGGCCCAGGGATTGTGTCTTCTTTCTTCACAGAGTTATGTTAAAAGTCTCAAAAGTATCTACATGTAGTAGGTGTTTACTACATATTATTGAATGAATGAACTCCAACAAGAATCATCAAATATCTGAGTGGGCCTGGGGCCCCTGCTTCTCCCAGAGGGAGATCACTTGTAGCCACATCAAGGGCAAAACTCAGGTCAGCTAGACAGAATCTGGTTTTTCAATTCAGAAAGGCCACAGGTCAGTGAGCAGTGAAGCAGAGGTTTTTCATGAGGGAGAGAAAATTATAAAGATGAACAGCCACAGCACGTCCAGCAGCATATTCTGCAGAGCCAGGGACCAGGGAAACACTCTCCATGGCTGATCCCATTAGTATGTCTCTCTGAAACCCTACGAGGCTTATCCTATATCAACTACTTTTCAGAAGAGCAAGAAGAGGGCTGCAGGGATGCAAGACACAGCCAGCAGTAGGCAGTCGCCTTGCGCCAAGGATGGGTGGGTGCCCACCTAGTGAACTGCTCATCCAAGAGCTCATCGAATACTGAATAAGTGAGCGTGTAGGTCATCATGTAGGTGAGGGTTCTGAATGGGATGGCTGGTATAATGGGCACCACTGGATGACTCGCTATCTCACCTGTCTTGAGGTCCCGGGTGGGCAGGCTTCACCAAAGCACAGGCCTATTTCGCTGTCACACTGGTGGGACAAGGAAGGGCATAATGTCAGTGGCATAACCATGAACCACCAGGAGGGTCTAGGTCTGGAGCTCACCCAGG
>NW_006443124.1:18598754-18615840 GCF_000325575.1 Pteropus alecto
CACACAGACTTGCAAGAGGATGGCAGCAATGTTTGTGCTGAACAGAATTCTAAGCCTAAAAGTACTATTTAAGTTTTCTGGGAGAGGTCGGGGAGGGACAATTGTTCCCTTCTGTGCACATTTTTAGGAGCAGAGCCACAGACACTCCAGCATTCATAGTCTGTGTGGAGAGCTTTGTCCCAGTGAGACCTAACATACATCCCCCTTGTAGAGATGAGGGCACAGAGGCTTAGGGTGTCAATGGCCACTCACAGTCTTTCAGCTCAAAACTGGGAACTGTCCAAAGCCAGGGCAGCATGGCAGTCCCTCCCAGCTACTAAGGCTTGCTCCACTCCTGACATGCAGGGAGGTCAGGGGACCTTGTCTCTCCCCCAGTTTGCAGACAGCGTACAAGATGGGCACAGCCTATGATAACTATTGACTTCAGAAAAGACACTTACTTTTTCTTCCTTTTACATTAAAGGGCATTCTGAGACCCTCATTATAGAGATCATAGATTTAGCAAAGGGGCAAAGGCCTGGAGATTTCAAAGAAAGCTGATCACCAGACAGAAATCTGAGCAGGTGATGCAGGAAGAGGAAAAAATCCATGTGGCTGCTGAACAGCTGATAGGTGATGCAAAGGATCACCAGGGTAATTGCAAATTGAGGACCAGTGTGATTCCGTTGGACAACCTGACACCAGGTTGGTAAAAAAATGTGAAAGAATGAGAATCCCCAGGCCAGGCTGGATGCACAAAAGCAGCCACCCCAAGAGAGCACTGTTGGCAATGTCACTGCCATAGCCTCCTCGGATTAGACTCTAGCTGTAGCTGTTAAAGTATGAAAATGTTATACATGCATGTCCTTCCACCAGCAGCCCATTCATGGGCAAGTCTCCGGCAGAGTACTGCATATGCTAGGGGCTCAGTCATATTCTCTGAATTCATACGTTCATTTCTTAAGCCCATTATCCCAGAACATACCTGTCTTTGGATTGATGGTCTTTAAGTAAGTAACTAAGGCAAAGTGAGTTCACTGGAGTGGGTCCTAATGCAATATGACTGGCGTCCTTATGTGAAGGTCACGGAAAAGCGCAAAGGGGACAGACACATGGGAATACAGACACAGAAGACGGCCAAGAAGAGGGCCCTCAAGAGGACCCAACTCTATCGATACCCTGATCTCAAACTTCTAGCCTCTGGAATTGTGAGAAAATAAGTGTCTGTTGTTTATGCCACCCACGTGGCATGGTATTATGGCAGCAAACTAATACAGTCCATTGATACACACTTAAGATGCTCCCAACCAAACCGCTGACATGGCAACTAAATTGAGTCACATCAGGATCCAATGGTGTTGGAAGGCCACATCGCTGTGGCAAAAAACCTTCCTGTGGAATATTATGAGACAAATGAAGTCACAGCACCTGACCTGCTGGGTCCTGCTGGCATGTTCTGTGAAGTGACAAGTTGCACAAAAACCTATGGAATAGCTTAACTCTATCCCCTCTTCCTTGAATAAACCATTCTATCGAGTGTGAAGACATGTAAGGCTTGCAGAAGGCCTTAGGGACAGTGGAGCTGACTGCCACCCATGATTCCTGGGATAGAGAGTTAAAACAATAGAAACAGTAGCAAAATTTAAAGATGTTCCTGATCTGTGTGAAGTGAAACAACACACATTTTCTCTAATATTCCTACAAATGTGTGAGGAGTATCTTTTTACCTTCCTGTGTAGCTGGTAGAGGAAGGGGTGTGTCCAGATTTCTTTGGGGGTGGGACTATGGGACAATCTAGTAGGAAAGCCCTGGGAGGCCTCCAGGGGAGTCTTTAGATTTGAGTCTGGGTTCTGGACCCACCATGGTTATCTCAGGTTCCTGGGTTTTGCGATCCCTTTGAGCCAGCTTTCACCTCAGACCAGCCCTGGCTGTTGTTGGTGGCCTGGTGCACCCGTCCCCTGCCCCAGGATGTGGAGCAGTTGTGCCTAACCACCATTACTCCACAGTCTCCAGGAGGCACTCTGCAAGGACAGTGCCCAGTAGCTAGGCCACGAGGATTTGGGGGTCATCCTGGGCATGGCCAGAGGGGGAATTACCCACCACAAATTCTGCTCCCTGATCAGGCACAGACAGTCATCTGAATAGATCTCCAGCCAGGGAGGAAACAAAATGACACCTTGAGGGATAATAACAAGCGGGTAGAGAAGCTTGTTCCCTAGCACTCACCTTCCCATCCTGCCACACATAATCTGGGGTATGAATGTGACAGAACCACCAAGGATCCAACACCCAAACCCTGCTCCTGCCCAGAAGAGGCCCCATGCCCAGCTTTCCCTCACCACACCCAACACACACAAATGCAGACAAAGTCAGGGGTAAAGGGACTGCCCAGATGTGATCACAGTTGTGGCCTGGCCTGAACCAACCTGTGTCTCCTTAAGGGTGCTTCCTGCCAAATGGCCAGAGGCATTGGCGGTCAGGGCTGAGCCAATGTGTACAGCAACAGAAACTTTTCTCACTGGGCTTCTCAACCCAGAGCTTCAGAAAGTTGGGAAACGAGAGAACATCCATTCTGTAACTGTCAAGTGAGCTGGACAGGGGTTTCTGTCTAGACTCTGGGTGCCTAGTTACCAGTGTCACAAAGGAAGCGAGGTCACTTCTTCAAAGTCCCATTGCCTGGAGCCCTCTCTCCAATCAGATCCACCAAGGCCTCTCTGAGCTGTTGACTACACTCCCTCCTCACTCAGGTTGCCTCCGTACTGGACATCCACACAGCCTGCACCATAGTCCAAGAGATATACCAGGTTCCCAGCTCTGAGGACAGAGTTCAGACCTCTTTTTATCACCAGTTCTGTGTCCTGGAGAAACCACTGTGCCCCACAGGCAGGGGGCATCTCCTGCCTGTCCTCCAACCTGCACAATGGGGATGATGCTAGACACTACCTCCTAGGGACACTGTCAGGTAAATAAATACCAGATAACACCTTGGCACCTGTGTGCAGGTGTCACATGTGTCCAATGCATAAACTGAGAGATGAGACATTACAAGATGGGTGGGGTGCAGTACAGTATACCAGTCATGACAGGCCTGGGTCTCAGCGCTGTGATCTTGGGAAAGTCACATCTTCTCGGCCACGCTTTAGGGTCTGCACCTTTAAAGGGTTAAAATTAAGGAAGTCCAGATGTTGCCATCCACTGTCATAAGCCCTTTATGGTTCCTGTTACCCTGGGAAGCAGACCTCGTGCCTCATGTGGGCCCACCTGGTGGGAGCATCTACAATGACTCCTGAGGTCCTGTCTCCTCATGAGCACATCCTGTGTCATGGCCTCTGAACAACAGGCACAGCTGAGGTGGTGGGGCACCACTTTCAAGTTTTATTTACAAATAGTCTGTCATTTCCCTCATGCTCATTCTCTCTCTCTTTCTCTCTCTCTCTCTCTCTCTCTCTCTCTCTCTCTCTCTCTCTCTCTCTACCCCCCTCCCCCCCTTCACCCTCTCGCTTTCTCTATCTCCCCCCACCCCATTATATATCTAGAACTGAGATAGTATCACCAATGTCCTGCCCTATGTAGAGGCCCCACATGACAGACTGAGGGAGTGGACATCAACAGACAGGCAGGAACTCAGGCTCTGTCCAAACTGCATCCTGAGCATACCCACAGGAGAGCATTAGGGAGTAGTCCACTCCAGCCACTTCAAGCCTGTGAAGCATCTTGAGGCAGTCAGGAGCACCCAGCTAAGCCTCACCCAGATGCTTGAGCCACAGAAACCATGAGATATTAACTATTTGTAGTTTTGGGGAGCAATTTTGTCAGCGCTTCAGTTTCTCCTCATCTCAGTTGCCTAATAATAAGCAAGCCTCCTATAAAGTTATGAAGCATATTAAAGAGTTAATGTCTGAAAATGCTTGGAACACCTGGCATCTCTCAAGCTTTGTGTCTATATATTATAAATAAATTACAGAAATTCTCTAACACTGTCTGTAAGCTCCTGAGGTTGGGACTGGCACCTGGTTGAAGGAAAAAAGTATTCACAATTTACGATGAATAAATGGATGGCCAATACTGTGGGTTGCGCTGGAAACGTCTCATTCTGCCTGGACTCCATTGGTGTGTGAGGCTCTGGGTCAGAGCACTAACTTGTTGGGCTTTGTCATGGTTTGAGGCCAGAACATCTCAGGACCCCAGGATCTTCTGGAGAGAGATGGGACCTAGGTGTGGGTGGCATGGTTGTCAGGGTAAGTTGAGGCTTTCCCAGGAAAAAGCAGGAGCACAGAACTGAGGGCCCAGCCTGCGCCAGCCAGCTGCCTGGAAGCCAACCAGCCCAGGAGGCTCAGATAGAGCAGGCAGAGGCCAGGAGGGGGGTCTCATGATCCATTTCATCAGCTGCTTCTGGTGTGTGCAAGGTCCTGGGCTGAGACATTTGAATGAGTCCTTCTGACTCTAAGAAATTCAACTTTGTTTTGCTTTGCTTTGTTTGTATGGAAAAAAATTTTTTTATAATCATATTTTTATAATCTCATTTTCCCTGTAAGAGATTTCCAGTTGTGGATTTTGATCCGATATTTACATACATATAGTATTTGAAGCCTATATTTATAGGCAGCAGGTGTCCCCAGTTATTAGAGCCAGTGAGAAGAGGAACAACACAAGGGCAGGATTGGGAGCCATTTTCCTGAGCAAATTAAGAGCAGGTACCATTTTAGTCAGTTACTTTCTGAGACTGCTCATATTTAATCACATTAATGGTACTTGATATTGTAAAATGTTCTTTTCTTTAAAATACAATTTCTGTCATCATTAGTAAATGTCAAAAGTAGTGAAGTGTTTTTCTGACTTTTCTTCCTGAAAGTGAACAAAGTGATCCCCACGATTAGTCTAGTACCCACCTGGCACCATACATAGTTATTAAAATATTATTGACAATATTCCCTGTGCTGAATTTCACATCCCTGTGACTACTTTGTAACTACCAATTTGTACTCCTTAAACCCTTCGTCTTTTTCACCCAAACTTCCAACTCTCCCTCCCATCTGGGAACCACCACTTTCTTCTTTGTATTTATGCATCTGTTTCATTTTGTCTGCTTATTTTGTTCTTTATATTCCACATATAAGTGACATAATATATATTTGCAAAATCTCTGTCTGACTTATTTCACTCAGCATAATACTCTCTAGGTCCATCCATGTTGTCACAAATGACTAGATTTCATTCTTTTTATGGCCAAGTAATGCCGTTGTATGTATGTACCACAACTTCTTTATCCATTCATCTATCGATGGACACTTAGGTTGCTTCCATATCTTGGCTATTGTAAATAATGTCTCAGTGAACATACAGGTGAATATATCTTTTTCAAATTAGTGTTTTAAACTTTTTCAGGTAAATACCTAGAAGTGGAATATCTGGGACATAAGGCACTTCTATTTATAAATTTTTTAAGGATCTTCCAGACTGTTTTCCATATGACTGTACCAATGTGCAATCCCAGGGGTTGCAAAAGGGTTTTCTTTCCTCCACATCCTCGCAAACCCTTGTTGTTTGTTGATTTATCAATGATAGCCATTCTGACAGGTGTGAGGTGATATCTCATTGTTGTTTTAATTTGCATTTCTCTGATGATTAGTGACCTTGAGCATCTTTTCATATGTCTATTGGCTATCTGTATGTCTTCTTTGGAGAAATGTCTATTCAGGTCCTCTGCTCATTTTTTATTGGATTCTTAGATTTTTTTTTTGTTAGATTGCATGAGTTCTTAATAAATTTTGGATATTAACCCCTTATTGGATATATCATTGGCAAATATGTTCTCCCATTCAATGAGTTGTCTTTTTGTTTTGTTGATGGCTTCCTTTTTTGTGCAAAAAACTTTTTAGTTTGATATAGCTCATTCGTTTATTTATTTATTTATTTTTTATGTTGTTTCCCTTGCCCAAGAAGAAAAAAATATTACTAAGAACAATGTCAGAGAGTTCACGGCCTATGTTTTCTTCTGGAAGTTTTATGGTTCCAGGTCTTATAATTCTTTAATACATTTTGAGTTTATTCTTGTATATGATATAAGATATTCCAGTTTTATTTTTTTTCATGTATCTGTCCAGTTTTCCCAAAACCATTTATTAAAAAGACTGTCCTTACCCCATTGTATAGTCTTTCCTTCTTTGTCATAAATTAAGTGATCATATAGTCATGGGTTTATTTTGGGGCTCTATTCTGTTTCATTAATCTGTGTGTCTGTTTTTAAACTAGTATCATGCTATTTGGATTATTACAGCCTTGTAGTATAATATGATATCAGGTCACATGATACCGCCAACTATTTTTTCCTCAAGATTGCCATGTCTTATTGGGTTCCTTTATAATTCCATATAAATTTTTGAATTATTTGTTCTAGGTCTGTGAAAAATACCATGGATACTTTGATACGAATTACAATGAATCTATAGATTGCTTTGAGTAGTATGGACATTTTGACAATGTTAATTCTTCCTATCCATGAGCATGGTATATGCTTCCATATATTTGTATCTTTAAATTCTTCCTTCAATGACATAATTTTCTGAGTACTGGTCATTTACCTCCTTGGTTAAATTTATTTCTAGGTATTTTCATTTTTCTTGATGCAATTGTAAATGAGATTACTTTAATAATTTCTCTTTCTGGTAATTTGTTATTATGTATAAAAAGCAACCAATTTCTGAATATTAGTTTTGTATTTGATTATTTTAACAATTTCTTTCTGACAATTTCTTATTCATGTATAAAAAAGCAACCAATTTCTGAATATTAATTTTGTATACTGCTACTTTACTGAATTCACATATCACTTCTAATAGTTTTTAGGTGGATCTTTAGAGTTCTATCTATACAGTATCATGTCATCTGCAAAAACTGAATTCTATTCTTCTTTTTCAATTTAGATGCTTTTTATTTATTTTTCTCATTTAGATGCTTTTTATTTATTTATTAGCTGTGGCTAGGATTTCTAATACTATGTTGAATCTATAGATTGCTTTGAGTAGTATGGACATTTTGACAATGTTAATTCAATGTTGAACATCAGTGGAGGAAGTGGACATTGTTGTGTTGTTCCTGATCTTATGGAAAATACTTTTAGCTTTTCTCCGTATAGTATGATGTTGGCTGTGGATTTGTCATATATGGTCTTTATTATATTGAGATATGTTTCCTCTCTTCTTTCTTTGCTGAGATTTTTTATCATAAATGGATGCTGGATTTTGTCAAATGCATCTAATTTCTTCATCTAATGATATAATCATAAAATTTTTATTCTTCATTTTATGTGGTATATCACGTTAATTGATTTGCAGATATTGAGCCAACCTTGCATCCCAGGAATAAATCTCACTTGATTGTGGTGTATAATCTTTTAAATGTATTGCTTTGTTCATCAAGGATATCAGCCTATTATTTCTTTTTTTTTGTAATGTCTTTGTCTGGTTCTGGAACCAAGGTAATGGTGGCCTCATAAAATGAGCTTGGTGGCCTTCCCTCCTTTTTAATTTTTTGGAATAGTTTGAGAAGAATAGGTGTTAATAGGTGTTAATTCTTCTTTGAATGTTTGGTAAATTCACCTGTGAAGCCATCCGGTCCATGGCTTCATTTCTTGGGAGTTCCTTGATTACTGATATGATGTCATTAGTAGTGATTGGTCAGCTCGAATTTTCTGTTTCTATTTTATTCCGTCTTGGAAGATTGCACGTTTGTAGGAATTTATCTATTTCTTCCCGCTTGTCTAATTTGTTGGTATTGAATTGTCCATAACATTTCCTGATAATCCTTTGTATTTCTGTGAGATCATTTGTCACTTTCCTCTTTCATTTCTGATATTATTTATTTAGGCACTCTCTCTTTTTACTTTTTCTAATTAATATTATTGGGGTGACATTGGTTAATAAAATCAAATAAGTTTCAAGTGTACAACTCAACAATAAGTCATATATATACACATTTATATATACATGTTTATATTGCATTGTTTGTTCACCACCCAAAGTTAAATTTCTTTTCATCACCAAATATTTGATCCCCTTTCCTTGTATCTACCTCCTCCCTCCTCTCTTCCTTCTGATAACCACTAATTTATTGTCTATGTCTCTGTTTGTCATGTTCATCTGTTGCTTTCAGTTTTCTATCCCACATATAAGTGAAATTATATAATTTTCAACTTTTTCTGTTACGTGCATCCTTCTCAAAGCTGCACACTCAGTCAAAAAAATTTCCTTGATAGAGGAGAGGACCGTTCTTTGGTCAAGAGTATATGTGTAGCTGCGCTCCCCTGCTAGAACCTCTCTCCTTTTTCTTGATGAGTCTAGTCAAAGTTTTATCAATTTTGTTTATCTTTATAATGAACCAGCACTTAGTATTATTGATCTTTTGTATTGTATTTTGACTGCATTTGTTTATTTTCACTCTGGTATTTATTATTTCTTTCCTTCTCTTAACTTGAGGTATTGTTTGCTATTCTTTTTTTAGTTCTTTTAGATGTAAGGTTAGATTGTTTATTTGAGATTATTCTTGTTTCTTGAGGTAGGCCTGTATTGCTATGAATTTCCCCCTTAAAACTGCTTTAGATATGTCCCATAGGTTTTGAGTCACTGTTTTCATTTTCATTTGTCTCAAGGTGACTTTTGATTTCTTCCTTGATCTCACTGTTAATTCCTTCATTGTTTAGTAGCATGTTATTTAGCCTCCATGTGTTTGTGTGTTTTTCAGGTTTTTTTTTTTCCTGTAATTGATTTCTAGGGTCATAGCATTATGGACAGAATAAACACTGGATATGATTTCAGTTTTCTAACATTTACTGAGACTTGTTTTGTTGGCTAACTTATGGACTATCTTGAAAAATATTCCATGTGCACTTGACAAGAATGTATATTCTGCTGCTTTGGGGTGAAATGCTCTAAAAATATCAATTAAGTTCATCTGTTCTAGCATGTGATTTAATGCCACTGTTTCCTTGTTCATTTTCTGTCTGAAAGATCTGTCCAATTGTGTTAATGAAGCATTAAATTTCCCCTACACAACTATGTTACTATCTATCTCTCCCTTTATGTCCATCAATATTTGCTTCATATATGTAGGGACTCCGATGATGGCAACATATATGTTTACTAGGTTGACGTCATTTTGTTGGATTGATCCTTTTATCATTATGTAATATCCTTCTTTGGCTCTTATTAAAGTTTCTGTTTTAAAGTCTATTTTGTTTGATAGAAGTGTTGTTACCCCACCTTTTTGTTGTTGTTGTCATTTCCATTTGCATGAAATATTTTTCCATCCTTTATTTTCAGTTCATGTGTCTTTCAATGTGAAATAGGTCTCTTGTAGACAGCATATAGATATAGATATAGATATAGATATAGATATAGATATAGATATAGATATAGATATAGATAACAAGATAGATATATAGATATATAGATATATAGATATATCTTGTTTTCTTAATCATTCAGTTACCCTATGTCTTGTTTGATAGAAACATTTAATTCATTTTTATTTAGAGTGATTATTGATAGGTGCATAGTAATTACCATTTTATTATTGATATTTATGTCCTTTTTATTCTCCTTCTTCTTCATTTTAAAGAAGTCTCTTTAACATTTCTCATAATACTGGTTCATTGTGATGAATTCCTTTAGCTTTTTCTTGTATGAGAAGCTTTTTATCTCTTCTTTATTTTTAAATAATAGCCTTGCTGGGTAGAGTAACCCTGGTTATAGGTCTTTGCTTTTCATCATTTTGAATACTTCATGCCAATCCTCTGACCTTCAGAGTTTCTGTCAAAAAATAGGCCGACAATCTTATAGGAGGTTCCTTTGTAGGTAATTATTTCTCTTGTTGCTTTTAAGATTCTCTCTTTGTCTTTAACTTTGGCATTTTAATTATGTTGTGTCTTGGTATGGGCCTCTTTGGGTTCACCTTGTTTGGGACTCTTTGTGCTTCCCAGATTTTTTAAAAATTAAATTTATTGGAATGGCATTGGTTAATAAAATTATATGTTTCACATGTAAAATTTAATAATATGTTATATGCATACTGCATTGTGTGTTCACCATCCAAAGTCAAATCTCCTTCCATCGCCATATATATGACCTCCTTTACCCTTACCTACCTCCTTCCACTCCCCTTCACTCTGGTAACCATTAAACTATTGTCCATGTCTATGAGGCCTTATTTGTCCAGTTTGTTTCTTGCTTTCAGTTTTATATCCCACATGAGTGAAACCATGTCTATTTCCTTCACCAGGTTAGGAAAGTTTTCAATCATTATATCCTCAAATAGGTTCTCAATTCCTTGCTTTTTCTCTTCTCCTTCTGGTACCCATATGATGCGAATGCTGTTACACTGGATAGCTTCCCAGAGGTCCTTTAAATTTTCCTCATTTATAAAAAATTCTTTTTTCTATTTGCTGTTCTGATCAGGGTTTTTGTTTGTTTGTTTGTTTGTTTGTTTTGCTACTTTGTCTTCCAAATTGCTTATTCAGTTCTCTGCTTTATCCAATCTACTATTGATTTCTTCCAGTGTATTCTTCATTTCAGTTTTTGTATTCTTTATTTCTGATTGATTCTTTTTTATGGTTTCTATGTTCTTTTTTATGCTTACTGTCTCAGTGATAACTTCTGCTAAGTTCATTGAACTTCCTTATAACCAGTGTTTTGAACTCTGTATCTGGTAGGTTGCTTGCCATTTCACTTCTTTTTCTGGTGTTTTCTCTTGTTCTTTCATTTGGGACGTTTCTTTGTTTTCTTATTTTGGCTGCCGTGTTTGTTTTCTCACTTTGGCTGCCTCTTTGTGTTTGTGTCAATGTGTTAGGTAGATATACTATGTCTCCCAGTCTTGACTGGATAGCCTTATGCAGTAGATGTCCTCTTGGGCCCAGTAGTGCAGTGTTCCTTGCTCCCTGAGCCAGGTGCTCAAGATGTGTGTCCCTTGTGTGGGTCGTGTGTACTTCCCTGTTGTAGTTGAGCCTTGATTGCTGTTGGCTTGTCAGCAGGTTGGATTGACTCTCAGGTTGTGAGGATTGACCATGTTGCAGTGTATAAGCTGTTGTGTGGGGGCCAACCCTGTAGAGTGAGATTTTCCCTAGTAGGCTCTGGTGCCTGCTGAGACCACCTTTTGGGTATGCTTCTTGTGGGGCTAATGGGTGGTGCTCTCATGGTTTGATGCTGGCCACCAGGTGTGCTGTTTCTGGGACTTTTTGGAATGGGCTTCTGTGCAAGTCAAGATCGGCTGCTGCCTGTGACTGGCCCAGAGGCTACATGATACTAGCTACAAAGCGATTCACAGTTGTTCACTGCCTGTGTTGGACTTGGAGGTGTGTGGAAAACACTATGAACTGAGGCTACTTGCCACCAGTACTAGGCCTGGAGCAGCTCAGCAAAAGGGCCAAAGGCCTACCAGCACCTGCCAGGTGACCATAAGGCTCAGTTTCTCAAAGAAGCTCTGGTGTATGGGATTTGGGTGGGTGGGATCTCAGAGAGTCACCAGCATGGTGCAAATGGTGTTCAATGGTTAATGCATATTTGAATTTGACACCAGTTCTGAGCCTGGGTCCACTCTTCGAAAGTCTCAGAGCACCCTGAGGCCAGCTGCACCCTTTCTGATGCCCACAGACCCCTGAGAGTTGTCAAAGAAAAACTGCAGCACAGACCAACACCAGCTACCTGCCAACATGAAAAATCCTTAGGAATTGTGTAAGTTGGGTGGGACAGAGTCCCAGGAAGTCACCAAGTTGGAGCAAGCAGAGTTCTTCAGGCCAATGCAGATTCAGATTTGGCCTTGTGGGGAAGAGGACTCAACACAGAAATGATAGTGGCTGTCCCTCCAGCCCTCTCCCTGAAGCTACATGACTCAGTCTTTCCCTGTATGTCTCTGGCACCTCCCCAGCTGCAATCCCTCTGCTGGAGCCCAGGGTAAGTGTTTGGGAGGGAGAGAGTCTGCACACAGGCCCTTTAATGAAATTTCTGGATTTCCAGCCACCTTCTGTCTTACCCAGAGGGACAGAATCTCTACTGATTTTCAGCCAGGTGTTTGGGGACTTGTTCTTTCCAGTACTGAAACCCTGGGCTGGAGAGCTCAGTGTGGGGTTGGAACCCCTTCCTCGCTCTTCATGGGTAACTTCTGCAACTGAGATAGCCTTCCAATTCTTAACTATTTCATGCGTGTGTGGGACCAGCCTGTTTTGTGTCTCTTCCTCTCCTACCAGTCTTCACATGGCTTCTTCTTTATATCCTTCGTTATAGGACTTCTATTCAGATAGTCTTCAGATGGTTCTCCAAGTTGATTGTTCTACAATTTAGTTGCAATTTTAATGTGCCCATGGGAGGAGGCAAGCACAGTATTAACCTACTCTGTCATCCTGACAAGAACTTGACAAGGGAATTTTGATTTGAAGGCACTCCTTTTGCATTCAGGAAATGCCTGCCTCCCCAGGCACTTCTACTTAAATATCATTGGCCAGACTCTTTCATATGGCCACTCTAAATACAGACATATGTCTGTAGTGCTAGCAGACTCATGAGAAGATCATTGGGAATGGCTGTTGTTACCCAGACTGTCTCACAAGATCTGAAACAAAAACCATCACTATTTGTAGTGGAATCACCTGTTATGAAAAGTCCCTCAAATTTAGAAAATGCTTACTCCAAATGCACAAGAATTTTATTATGTATGCATATAGGTACTTATCCTTTAGAGATGGGCATGAAGAGCTGTTTAACTCTGCAATTAGATTATTTATAATTTTATGAAAATTTATCAAATAGTTTCATAGTAAGAATGCTATATTCAACCACAGAGAACATCTAGTATTGTTTTTGTTCTATGTGTTTTATAACAAACTTGATGAAATATTTAAATGCCAATTAATTTTAAGTTGAATTATTTTGACACACAATTCTGAGGGCAAGTTGTGTATTTGAAAGATCAAGTGAGAGAAGTAAGACATAGAAAAGGAAGAAGCCAAGGAAGACTATGTTTAGTCATATATAAATATAGATATAGATATATACATACACACACACATATATACATACATATATATATATGAATACATAAATTTGTGTGTGTGTTCAAGTGACAAAACTAACATTGCAACAAGCATAGAGGGTTTCCAAGAGTGACTTATCTGATGATAACTCTGAGATGACAGCTACTGCACAGGCTGTCAAGTTTACCATGCATCTATATCACCTAGAGGACTGGTAAAATCAGAGTTTGCTGGGCCCCTCCCCTTGTTGGTATTTTAATAGTTCAGACTAAGAATTTTCCTTTCTTAAAAATTTTCAGGTGATGCCAACGGTGCCTGCCCAGAGAAACTTCTTAGAGAACCAAACTTCTTCTAAAGCCTGGGGCCACATTACAGCTGCTTTCCCCAGTGAGAATCCTAGCCCATAGAAGATGGAGTAAGATACAGTTTAAATGGACATTGAGAAAATAGGAGGAGAGTGGCATATAGGACTCATGGTAACTACAAAGAAAAAACCTATAGTAGATTCACAAAAGATATACATACTAATGTTAGCTATTAAAATAATAGGAGAAAATGAGCATGGGATTTATGAGAACTTTCTATTCACTATCTTAAATCTTTGGTACATCTAAAACTATTCTTTAAGACAAAGTCTATTTTTTATTTAAAAGAACTCTTGGTTTTGATTTCTTTTATGTAGAGAATTTGAATCAGGAAAAAGAATGCAGCACCACAGTTTTTGACCTAATTCCCTTTTTCATTTTTATCATAGATGGTTCTTGGTGCTGCTATGTCTCATCTTGTTCTGCTTCTGCCAGCCTTGATTCAATCATGGGCAATTCTAATAGTTTGAAAATTCTATCACTGTGCTTATTTCTTTATGGCTTCTGCCATCCTAGAACAATACAGAATGAATTTGCTTCCACAAAGTAGTTTTTCAGTCATTCAAAGACAATTTTCTGAAGCATTCCTCCCGGGATTAATATTATGCTAAATACCCTCTGTCATTCCTCACGTAATTCAGTTTTTAAATATTTCACCATTCTGGACACTTTCTCATAAATATTTATGTTTATTAAGAAGAGAAACCCAGATCTAAATGCATTTTTTATTGTATCCTGATCAGAATTCAGCAGAATATTATTTCTTGGATTGCATATATACATGTGTGTATATATATACATACATATATACATACATGTGTACATACACAGAATTGAGCAGAATATTATTTCTTGGATTGCATATATACATGTGTGTATATATATATACATACATATATACACATGTGTACATACATACACATATATGTGTGTATATATACGTATATATACATAATTGACACACAATTATGTATATATATGTATATATATGTATATATGTGTATATATACGTATATGTGTATATATACGTATATATATACACATATGTGTATGTATAATGAGTATATATATATGCAGGCACTAACTGGAAATAGTATCAGATCTCAGAGATAAGGATTCATTCTCACAAGACGGCTACCACTTGCCCTGACTTCAGATGCCAGTCACAAGTCCAAATTGTCACCTGTGCTTCTGACCAATTTGGAAACTGGGGGGCAAGGACCAAGATGAGCTAAATAGAATCGCAAAATTCCCTTGCAAATGAGAAAAAACTTGCTTTCCATGTGCTGCTTGGAATTCAGAAAGACCACAGGCCAATAAGTGTTGAGGCAAAAATCTTTGTGGGGGAGAGAGAAATATGAAACACAAAGATACAAAGCATGGCCAGAAGCCCTTTCTGCAAAGTCAGTCACCAGGTAAGCACTTACTGTGACTTATCCCACACTTTCTTACAATACCCTATGAGGTTTACCTTTTTTTGAACCACCAAATGAGGTTCAAAGAGGTATGGTGACATCCCCAAGATGCACTGCTAGTAGTCAGCAGACTCAGTGCCATGAAGGGGACAGGCACTCACCTATTGAATGAGACTTGTTGAGTGGTGATGAAGAACTGGTAGGTGCCCAGGAAGATGGTGATGTAGAGACATTCTACCTGGGAAGGTTGTTACCAAGGGTTCTGCCAGTTTCTCCGCTGCGCCTGCCTTCAGGCTCGGCATTGCACAAGCTTCAGCCAATGACAGGGATGGTTTCTTTCATGCCAGCTGGACAAGAAGGGACGTATGGTCAGCAGCATCCTTATGAACCAGTAGGAGCACTAGGATCTGGAGCCCAGATCTCAGAAAGTCAAGTAAGAAGAGAGACTGAGTGCTGGGCTTAAATGTACAATTTGACTTGGGGGAGAATGATAAACAGTTCATATCTTCAAGGCTCACAATTCAGTACTTTGAGTGGTAAGAGAGATGTGGGCATCTTTGGCAGCATCCTGCAAAGCTGGCGAAGTTGGGTACTCACTCACTTGATCTCACCTCTCCTGTGGGAGAAATCACAGGCCAAGAAAATCTCCCTTGGTCTGAGCTGTGCTGCCTTGGGAGAGGGATGATTCAGGAAAAGTCGAACTGTCTCTATTACCCTTTTCAGTGTGTCCAAACCTGTATTTGGGAGAGCTGGACTCCCACCCCAAGGGTGATCAGAATTAACATTTGTGTAGTGAATCTTGGTTCACTCATCTTTTTATGCTGCCAGTCATGATGTGAGTGTAAATATGACAGACCCGTCAGGCTTCCAACACTTAACATCCTCCTCCTACCCAGGAAGGGGCACCTTCCTCCCCTGCCCCGAGACTCACACTACAAGGGGCAAGGTGTATGGGACTGCTATGCAGGATCATAGTTATTCCCTGGCCTGGACTAGCTGCCCTGGGCTGCATTGTATTACCTTTGGATTCCTCCTGCCAAATGGCTAAAGATGAGGGCTGAGTCAATGTCTACAGTGAGAAAATGTTTCTCATCCTGGACCTTCCCTAGCCCAGAGCCTGTGAAGTCAGGACATCTTGCTCTCCCGAGCATCTCCAGTTAAGTGAGCTGCACAGGGGACTTTCTCCAGAGTGTGGGTGCCTGGTTACCAGAGTGCTAACTTCTTTTGCAGCCTGTCACCAAAGAAATGAGGTCAGTTTTTTAAGATGCCATAACCTTTGTTGAGTCAAATATACCCAAGCCTCCTTTAGGTTGATAAGTGCTCACTCTCTACCCCCATGTTATCTCTTTAACTGTACAGAAAAAC
Organism: Pteropus alecto; assembly: GCF_000325575.1. Lineage (NCBI taxonomy): Eukaryota > Metazoa > Chordata > Mammalia > Chiroptera > Pteropodidae > Pteropus > Pteropus alecto. Next base: position 18,614,897 of record NW_006443124.1, read on the forward strand.
CCATCACAGCCATCTTCATAGCTCCCTGGGAATGTAACTCAGGTCTCAGCTTTGAGGAGACAGAGCTGACTTCTGACCTTTTGCTCACCAGTCTGGGTCCTGGAAAACTCAACTTGCCTCTCAGGTCATCCCCAGTCTCCCAGCCTGCACAGAGAATAAATTCATCAATACAAGGAAACCCAGATAAGGTTATTAATAATTTATTTCCAGAAACCTTGCAGACTAGGACGGGGTTTAATAATATATTCAAAAATGCTGAAATGCAAACTCAGGTAATCAAGGATATTACACCCGGTAAAACATCCTTCTGAAATGAAGAAGAGGCACATTTCCAGACAAACAAAACTAAAGAATTTTATTGCTACCACATCTGCCTTAGAAAAAAAATACTAATGGGGATGTTCAAGATGAAATTTTAAAATACTATGTAATTATATAAAATATTTAACTTTGTAAAATTCACTGATAAAGATAAACATAGTCATGTCAGAATACCCTAATACTGTAAAGGATGGTGTGTAAATTACTTTTATCTCTACTATAAAAGTTGAAAAATAATATTAAAAATAACTACATCTATAATAATTTAAAATAAATGTACTATATTAAAAGATGTGAAGTGTGGCATTACTAGCAAAAATGGTAGGGTAAGAGAATTAAAATTGTAGAGTATGTGTGTAACTGAAGATAGGTTTATATCCACTTAAAATACACTAAAATGTATGCCATATTATATTATAAGTATATATTTTAATATACAAGTTATGTATAATAATAAATAGTATATATAATAATGTATATTTATTATATATAACAAATAATGTATATTTATTATATGTAATAAATTTATATATAATACATTTCAAATAAAATGACATTTATAAAATTATATTATATGTACAATATGTTATATAAAATATTATGTTACATAATATATAAATATA
>NW_006443124.1:18615922-18637552 GCF_000325575.1 Pteropus alecto
AAATTATATAATATATTCTATATTATAAAGTATATGATATATATTTTAAAATCCAGAACTGAGAAACATATTAATAAAGAGAGAACAGAGGGAAAAACTATAGAATACCACTAAACTGAAATAACAGACAGAAACTCAGGGATAAAAAACAATGGAGACACAGAGGCACCAGAAAATAAAAGATAAAATGGGTAGACAAAATTCTCATATATCAATAATTACTCTAAAGGTAAATGGACTAAAATCACCAATAAAAAGGCAGAGAGTAGTGGGTGGATCAGAAAATAAAACCGAACCATATGTTGCCTTCAGGAGACATATCTCAGTTGCAAAGACAAACATAGACTCAAAGTGAAGAGGCTAAAAATTATGCTCCAAGCAAATGACTTCCAGAGAAAAGTGGGTATAGCCACACTTATATCTGACAAAATAGATTTCCAGATAAAAAAGGTAACAAGAAGTATATTCTTCAACAATAATGGTTTGAAATTGGAAATCAACTGTAAAATGAAACCATGGAAAAACCACAATATGTGGAGATTAAACAGCATGCTACCAAATCATGACTGAGTCAAAAAAGAAATTTAAAAACTCAAAAGATACATAGAGACAAATGAGAGTACAATATCTCAAAACTTTTGAGACACAGCAAAACAGTAATTAGGAGAAAGTTTATATTATTACAGGCTTATCTCAACAACCAAAAAATATCTCAAGTAACCTTTCATCTTAAATAACTAGAAAAATAACATACAAATCCCATAGTCAATAGAAAGAAGAAAAGAAAAATTAGAGCAGAATTAAATGAAATGGTAAACAGAAAGACACTAGATACAAATTAATGCAAAAGAGCTGATTCTCTGAAAAGATCAATAAAATTGAAAAGCTGCTGGCTAGATTCACTAAGGAAAAAAGAGAAAGGACACAAATAAACAAAATCAGAAATGAAAGAGAAGTTACTACAGATATCAAAATACGAAGGATTATATAAGAATACAATGAGAGTTATATACCACCAAATTCAATAACATAGAAGAAATAGACAATAAACAACCTTTCTAGACTGAATCATGACAAACTGAAAAATCTAAATAGACTGATCAACAGTAAGGAAACTGAAACAATCATCAAAAACCTCCCCCAAAGTAAAATGGCTTCACTAGTGAATTCCACCAAACAGTCAAAGATGATTTAATACCTATTCTACTCAAACTCTTACAAAAAATTGAAGAAGAGGCAATACTTCTTAACTCACTTTATGAGGCCAACATTACACTGATATCAAAACCTGGGAAGGTTAACACAAAAAAGAAAACTACAGGTGAATATCTTTGATGAATATAGGCGCAAAAATCCTAAATAAAATTCCAGCAAATCGAATATAAAAATATATTAAAAGGTTTTATATCATGATCAAGTGGAGTTCATTCCAGGGGCACAAGATTGCTTCAATATATGCAAATCAATCAATGTGATACACCACATAAACAAAATAAAGGATAAGATCATATGATTATATCAATAGATGCAGAAAAGGCATTTGAAAAGCTACAGCATCCATTTATGATGAAAAAAACACTTAATAAAATGGGTATAGAAGGAAAGTACTTCAACATAATAAAGGCCATATATGACAAACACTGAGCTAACATCATATTTAATGATGAAAACTAAAAATCTTCCCTTTAAGATCAGGAACATATCTTCCCCCTAAGATCAGGAACAAGACAAAGCTGTCTGCTATCACCGCTATTATTCAATACAGTGTTAAAAGTCTTAGCTAGAACAGTCAGGCAAGAGAAAGAAATAAAAAAGCATCCAAAGTGGGAATGAAGAAATCATTCCCACTTTGTCACTTTTTGCAGATGATACGATTCTCTATATTGACATTTATCCATAAAGGTATATGGATCCCAGTGTACATTAAGAATTATTTATGGTGGCCAAGACATGGAAACAATCCAAGTGAATGGATAAAAAAGATGTGGTACATATATACAATGGAATACTATTCAGCCATAAGAAAAGATGAAACACTGCCATTTGTGACAACATGGATAGATCTTAAGATTATTGTGCTAAGTGAAGTAAGTTAGAAAAAGCTGAGAACCATATGATTTCACTCATATGTAGGATATAAAACTGAAAGCAAAAAACAAATAAGACAAACAGAGACTCATGGACACAGACTTCAGTTTAGTGGTTACCAGAGGGAAGGGGGAGGGAGGAGATAAATAAGGGTAAAGGAGGTCAAATACATGGTGATGCAAGGAAATTTAACTTTGGGTGGTGAACATACAATGCACAATACATAGGACGTATTATTGAATTGTACACTTGAAACCTATATAATTTTATTGTTATAAAATATATAACATGTAAATAATATATTACATGTAAAGATACATTATTTATAATGATACATCATATATGATATTCATTATTATGTATTTTATTATATATTACATAATATATTTATGTATTTTTTCTTTGTGATTACCATGTGGCAAAGGTATAGTAGATACACAAAAGCTAAAAAGGAATAAATTAAAGCATACCACTTCATGAAATAAATTTTAAAAGGAAGGCAATAAGAGAATAAATGATACAAGGAGCTAAAACAATGGTCAGAAATCAATTAACAAAATAGTAATAGTAAGTCCTTATGTATCAAAAATTATATTAAATATATATAGACTAAATTCCCAAGTCAAAAGTCACACAATGGCTGAATAAATTTTAAAAATAACCAACATACAATAGTAGACTTTGCATTAACTTCAAGGACATACGTAGGCTGAAAATGAAGGGAATTAAAATAATATTTAATACAAATAATAACAAAAAAAGAGCAAGAAAGTCTATTTTTATAACATATAAAATATACATGAAGCGAATATTGGTCGCAAAAGACAGTCACTCCATCCTGAGAAATGGACACTTTTACCAAAAGCATATATCCACTGTAAAAATATAGGTACTCAACTTAGAGCACATAAAATTTTAAAGTAGATATTTAAAACAGAACTGTAGGTAGATATAGAGTGCTTACAACAACAGTAGGAGGCTTTAATGTCAACACTTTCAATATTGGATATATCATTCAGACAGAAAATTAATTAGGATAAAATGGACCTGAATTACACTATAGACAAAATGGCTCTTACAGACACATACAGCACATTTCATCCAACAGTACTGGAATAATCATTCTAAGCACACCTGGAATATTCTCCAAGGTAGATCATGTGTTGGACCACAGAGCAAACCTTTAAAAACTAAGAAGATTGAAATCATATTGAGAAACTTCTATAATTATTATTAAAAAGTTTAAATCAGAAATCAAAATCCTCCCAAAAAACAAAAGTTCCGAACCAGATTATTTCACCGATGAATTCTAACATTTAAAGAATTAATACCAATACTTCTCAAAATGCCCCCCTCCCAAAAAAAACGTTAAAGAGGGGAACACTTCCAAACTTGTATTAGGAGATCAGCATTACCCTGATAAAAAATGATTTTAAAAAGATTTTTAAAAAACAGATAAGGAATCTGTAAGAAAATAAAATTGCAGGTCAATATCTCTGATAAACACAGATGCAAAAACTTAAACAAAATATTAGCAAAACAATTTCAGCACTACATTAAACTGTCTTTATTTGCAGATGACAAAGTATTATACATGGAAAACCCAAAAGATTCCACCAAAAAAGTTAGATCTCTTCAATGAATACAATAAAGTTGTAGCATACAAAATCAATATATACAAATCAATTGTGTTTTAAACACTAACAATAAACTATCGCAAGAGAAGTTAAGAAAACATTTCCATTTACAATTGAATCAAAAAGAATATAATACTTAAAAATAAATTTAACCAAGGAGTTAAAAGACCTGTACACTGAAAACTATAAGACATCAATGAAAGAGACTAAAGAAGATACAAATAAATGGAAAGATATTTTGTGCTCACCAACTGAAAGAATTAATATTGGTAAAAATGTCCCTACTACCCAAAGCAATCTACAGATGCACTATAATCACTATCAAAATTCCAAAGGCATTTCACCGAAGTACAATAAACAATCATAATATTTGTATGGAATCACAAAAGATCCGAAAGGTACAAAGCAATCTTATGAAAGAACAAGCTCAAGGCATTACATTTCCAGATTTCACACTATATTACAAAGTAATCAAAATGGCATATATACAGACATAAAGGTTAATGGAGCACAATGGAGAGGCAGAAATAAACCCATGCATTTATGGTCAATTTATTCATCACATAGGAGCCAAAAATATACAATGAAGAATGAACAGTCTCTTCAATCAATGGTGTTGGGAAAACTGGACAGCCATGTGCCACAGAATGAAACTGAACCATTATCTTACACTATACACAAAAATCAACTCAAAATAGATTAAAGACTTAAACATAAGTTCTGAAAATGTAATACTCCTAAAAGTAAGAATAGGAAAAAGTCTTTGATACGGATGTCAGCAATGAATTTTTTAGATTTGACACCAAAAGCAAAGGCAACAAAAGAAAATATAAACAAGTGAGACTACATCGAACTAAAAAGCCTCTGTATAGCAAAATAAATCATCAGCACAATGAAAAGGTAACCTTTGGAATGGGAGATAATATTTGCAAATCATATATATGATAAGGGGTTATATGCAAAATATATAAAGAACACATACAACTCAATAGCAAAAAAATTTAATTGAAAAATGGCCAAAGGATCCAAACAGAAATTTTTTCCCAAAGAAGATATATGGACAGCCAACATATGTATGATACTGTTCTCAACATCATTCATTATCAGATAAATGAAAATCAAAAATACAATGAAATAACATATTACCCGTCTTAAAAATTATCACCAAAAAGATGACAAATAACTGTCAATGAGAATCCAAAGAAATGAGAAATTTTGTGCCCTGTTGGTAAAAATAAAATTGATACTGCTACTATAAAAAAAAATATATGGGAGCTCCCTAAGAAATAAAAATAGAAATTCCACATGCTCCTGCGATTCCACTTTTGGTTATATTCAAAGGTAATAAAATCACTATTACAAAGTAATATCTGTAACTCATTATTGAATGATTAATCACAATAACCAAGATATGTAAATGACCTTAGTGTCCATCAAGGATAAATAAATAAAGAAAATGTGGTACTGACCCCAATACAAGATGGTAGAGCAGAGAAATGCTATGTTTGCCTCCTCCCAGGACCACATTAAAATTGCAGCTAAATTATAAAACAATCAACCTTAAGAACCATCTGAAGTTTAGCTACACAGAAATCCTGTAACTAAAGATATAAAGAAGTCACATTGAAACTGGTAGGAGGGATGAAGATGAAAAACAGGCTGGCCTCAAACCCATCTGTGGTGGTTAAGAATCAGGAGGGATATCTCAGATGTGGAGGTACTTCTATGGAGTGAGGAGTCCCAGTCCCACACCCAGCACCATAGCCTGGAGCACCAGCACCAGGAAGAGGAGTCCCCACAATGTCTGGCTATAAAAATCAATGTGGATTCAGTCCATCGGGGTAAAATGGAGACAGCTGGAAACCCAGGCCTCCTCTTAAAGGGCCTGCGCACAGACTCCCTCATTCCTAGAAACTCCTCCTGGACTCCGGTGGAGGAACAGCAAAAGAAATGCAAAGAGAGACTGAGAGACTGAGTTGTGTGGCTTCAGAGTGATGTATACCCTCCATTGTCCCTGTGTCAAGCTCATTTCCCGTGCGACCTATGGGTGGACGCCAACTTGCCTTTGTTGAGCCCTCCCCCAACACAGACAAATTTAAATTTGCATTGGCCTGGAAATATCCACTTGCACCACCTGGTAACTCCCTGGGATCCCACCACACCCACCTCACACACCACCAGAATCATTTTCTGGAAAGTACAGACAACCCCATCCCAAGCACCACAGAAGCCTCTTTCAACAGCAAACAACCAGCCTCAGCTCCTTTTGGCGGACAACTGGCAATGAACCTCAGTCCACACTGCAGTATTCTTGGTCAATTCTTGGCAATCTGAAGATCCCAGGCAGGCAGTGACTGGCATTGGTGTGCTCTGAGACTCTTCCTGAGTGATCCCAGGTTTAGCACATGCACCAAACCTGAATCTGCAGTATCCTGATGAACACCACTCCCTGAGACTCCCACCTCACCCAAATCATGAACCACACAGGGTTTTTCATGGGCTGAGACTTAAGGGCAGCCAGATGGTAGTAGCAGGCCTCCAGGCCTTTTGCTGAGCTGCCCCAGGCATGGTACAGGTGGCAGGCAGTGTCTGTTTATAGCATGGTCTGTTTCACGCACCTCCAGGCCAGCACAGGCAGCAACCAACTACAGATTGCTTTGTAGAGCCTACCAAGTGGTGCTGGGATGGTCACAGGCAGCAGCTGATATTGAACTGCATGATAGCCCCTCTCAAGAGGCCCCAGAAACAACACACCGAGAGGCCAGCTTCAGACCACAACAGAGCGTATCCAATTAGTCCCACAAGCAGCACACCCAAAGGTTCATTTCGACAGGAGCCAGAGCCCACTAGGGTGAATCCCACTCTGTGCGGCCAGCCTCCACACAGCAGCATTTATGCTGAGGTCATGGCCAATCCTTACAGCCAGTCAGCCTGAGGATCAATTCCATTGACTGACATGCCAACAGACATCAAGGCTCAACTACAACGGGAGAGCACACACAACCCACACAAGGGATGCTCCTGGAACACCTGGCACAGGTGATCAGGGAGCCTGTTCTACCAGGCAAACAAGGGAAGTTACTGCATAAGTCCATCCAGCTAAGACCAGGAGACATAGCAGCCACACCTAATACTTGCAAACAAACACACAGAGGCAGCAAAATGAGGAGAAACAGGTCCCAAATGAAAGAACAGAAAGAAAACTCCATTAAAAGAACTAAACAAAATGGAGGTAAGCAATCTACAAGATACAGAGATCTTATTAAAAGGATGCTCAAGGAACTTAGTGAGGACTTAAAGAAATAGTAAGCATACACACACACACACACACACACACACACACACACACCCCACAAAAAATCAGTCAGAAATGAAGAATACAATAACTGAAATGAAGAATATCCTAGATGAAATAAACAGCAGATTAGATGAAGCAGAGAATCGAATCAGCAGTTTGGAAGATAATATAGCAGGAAAGATAATATACAACTCAATTGAAACTGCAAAAAGTAAAAAGAATATCAAAAATAAAATATGGATAGTTGAAGGAAACTCTGGGACAACATCAAGCATAACAACATTTGCATCATAGGAGTACCAAAAAGAGAAGAGTGAGAGCAAGGAATTGAGAACTCATTTAAAGAAATAATGACAGAAAACTTCCCTAACCTGGTAAAGGAAATAGTCATACAAGCCCAGGAAGAGCAAAGTCCCAAACAAGATAAACCCAAGAGGCACACACCAAGACACATCATCATTAAAATGCTAAAGGTTAAAGACAGAGAATCTTAAAAGCAACAAAAGAAAAGCAGTTAGTTACCTATGAAGGAGCTTCCATAAGACTGTCAGCTGACTTCTCAACAGAAATTTTGCAGGCCAGAGGGACTGGCACAAAATATTCAAAGTGATGAAAAGCAAGAACCTACAACCAAGATTACTCTATACAGCGAAGACATCTTTTAGATTTTAAGGGCAGATAAAGAGCTCCTCAGACAAGAAAAAGCTAAAGGAGTGCCACGTCCAGCAAGTGGTAAATCCTGCCACGTCCAGTGCAGCTCTGGAAAATAAACCTGAGTGAGAATGGCGGGAGACTGAGAAAAGAAAGAAGACAGAAAGCTGGGATCAGGAGGCCCACTATCTACTGACGATGGAGTAGAGAGCGATTTTATTTTTGCAAGTTGCTTTTATACAAGAGCATACATTTGCTGGCTAAAATAAGATTATCCCCACCCAACCTACATATCCTACTATGATCATTTGCATTTCCATAGATTATCCCCACTCTGCACTCCCTGCTATAATCATTTGCATTTCTATAGATTATCCTCATTCTTAGGAGGGTTCATAGAGATGAGGCAACCCTTGGTGACCTCACAGATTGCAAGGACCTTGTCACTCTCCACAAAGGAGCTCATCAAGCTAGTATTACAGGAAATGTTGGAGGGACTTCTTTAGGAAAAAGAAAAACCTATGTATCAAAAATATGAATAAAGAATGGCAATAACTACATATCTATCAAGTACTTCAAATGAAAACGAATTAAATGCTCCAGTTAAAACATAGGGTAGCTGAATGGATAAGAAAACAAAACTCTTACGTATGCTGCCTACAAAAGACTCACTTCAAATTAAAAGATACACACAGACAGAAAGTAAAGAGATGGAAAAACATATTTTATGATGGACCTAGAGGATATTGTGCTGAGTGGAGTAAGTCAGATAAAGACAAATGCCATAGAGGGAGAAGGAAGATGGTGGATTAGGTAAAAGCAGGGTTTGTCTCCTCCAAGGTCTGCATTGAAATTACAAATAAATTATAAAATAATCAATGCGGAGAATCACTGTAAGTCCAACTGATTGTAATACCTACGTCTGATAATATAAAAGAGCCACATTGAAGCCAGTAGGAGGGGCAGAGTCGCAAATCAGGCTAGACTCGCACCCACTGGTGATAGAGGATCACCGAGAGGGAAAGCAAGACTGCAGAGGCTCTCCTGAAGGAAAGATGGTCCTGGTTTCATTTGGAGGCTCCCCAGCCTAGGGAAGAAGAGATTCCAAAAACTTTGACTGTAAAAATCAGAGGGGATTCCGGCCACCTGGATGAGATGGAAGGAGACTGAAACTCTAGACACCCCTTTGAAGGACCCGCTCACAGGCTTTCTGACTTGTAGACACTCACCCAGGACACCTGCGATGGGCCAGAGGCTTGCATGGGATTCATATTGAGAAAGTCTGCATTACTTGGCACCAGAACAAGGGCTAGAAGGGCATCTACCATTGTGCCTTAGTCCAGCCCCCCTAATGGGCAATCTACAGACTGCACCAGCTTGACTGTGCAGACCCCTCCTACAAGGCCATTAGAAAGCACTGGCCTGAGGGGGTCAGTCCACGCCACCCAACTTGCAGATCTCTGGGGGCTTTCGTTGCAGGGTGGCTGCTATGCCCTGCTCAGATTCAGGGCCAGGCATTCCCAGCTGGTGGCCAGTGCTGTAAGCGCTTATTTCCCAGATAAGGTCAGGTAGATCACTGCTGCCAGCATGAACTTGGGTGGATCTCGGGGATCTGTGAGCAAGTCCCAGACAGCAGCTGGTCTTGCTGTGATCTGGAACTTCTGCAGGAACGGGTGAAAGTTGAGACAAGACTGAGGCTGTATTAATCTGACTGCCATTGTCTCTCTGAGACACTGCCCCACCCTACCCACAAATTGCCCCAGGCAGGTCATTGACAGTGAAATGCCACAGCCCTGCCCCTCCCCCCACCACCCTGATCCAATCTTCCAATTAACGCAGGCAACGAATTTGGGCTAGCACAGGATGGGCACTACATGGAAATCAGTGGCAAGTAAACCTCTGCTGCCTGCAAGAGTTGCAATAGTGCACCTCTGGGGTCTGTGAGACCGCCCCAGATAGCAATCGGTCTCACTGTGATCTGTGACTACAGCAGGAAATTGCAGCAAAACTGAGACTGTACTGGCCTGATAGCCCTTGTCTCTCTGAGATCCCGCTTCATTCAAGCCACAAAGTGCCTGTAGCCCATTGACAGGCAGCCCCTCATGCCCAGCTTGGCCCTGGGATTGTACGGTCTGTGCAGGCAATAGACCTTGGCTAGCCCAGTGAGCGCATTTCATGGAAAATAGTTGTAGGCAGACCACTGCTGCCTGTATGAGATGCAATATCTCTTGAGGGGATTTTAGGGATCTGTATTGGCCTGATGGCCCTTGACTCCCTGAGCTCCAGCCCCATCCAATACACAAAGTGCCCGCCACACATTGATAGGAAGCTGCCCTGCCCTGGGGTGGCGCATTTGGGCCCAGGGTGGGCAGCAGCTGACCTTACTACAATTGGAAACTTGTACAGAAGCCACAGAGACAGTGTTGGCATGTAAACTGACAGTGTAGTGGCAGGGGAAAATTTACTCAATAGCTCCATGAGAATCCTGGAGTCCCTGCACCACCCAACATGCATATCACCCAGAGGTTCTTCTAGTTTCAGAGTTTTATAGGCACTGATAGGCAATGTCAAATGTGAAGGAGTACTGGTCCCTCTGCTAAACTGCCCTAGATCAAGGACAGGAGATAAATGACCACTCCCTGCAGCATTGTCTCTTCCATTGGATAATATAGGCAACAACCATCTGTGGATAGCTTTGTAGTTGCCCTGAGCAATCAAAAGCAATGGCTGACCTTGGCCTACTGGGGATCCCCTCCCAAGGGGCCACAAAACCAACGCATCTGGAGCCTGGCACTAGACCACAACAGAGCAGCTCCTGACTAGTACCATTAGTGCTACATACAAAGGGTGGTTGCAACAAGTACACAAGCCTGCTAAGGCAAGTCCCACTTAGTGGGGTCAGCCCCCACACAACAACTCTTAACCTGTGGGTGCAGCTAGTTCCCACAATTAGTCAGCCTGAGCGTTAATCCCATCCACTGATGTGCTAACAACAATAAAGACTTGGCGACAACAGAAGATCACACACAATCCACACAAAGATCACGTCCAGAGCCCCTGGCATAGAAGAACAGGGAGAGTGCACCACTGGGCCACACAGAACACCTTCCATATTAGGCCCTGTGGACAAGGCTGAGAGATGAAACAAATATTCCTGACACATAGAAAAGGACATAAAGAGGCGAATAAAATGAGAAAATAAAGAAACATGTCACAAATAAAATAACAAGAGAAAGCTCCAGAAAATAAGCTAAACGAAGTGGAGGCAAGCAACCTACCAGAGACAGAGTTCAAAATAATGGTTATAAGGATACTCAACGAACTTAGGGGGAGAATGGATGAGCACAATGAGAACCTCAACAGAGAGATAGTAAGCATTAAAAAAGACATAGAAACCATAAAAAGAATCAGACACAAATGAAGAATACAGTAACTGAAATGACAAATACACTAGAAAGATTTGACAGTAGATTGAACAAAGCAGAAGATTGAATTAGTGAATTGGAAGACAAGGTAGCAGAATATACCCAATCAGAACAACAAAAAGAAAAAAGAATTTTAAAAAATGAGGATAGTTTGAGACCTCTGGGACAACATGAAGAGTAACAATATCTGGATCATAGGAGTACCGGAAGGGGAAGAGAGAGAGCAAGGGATTGAGAATCTACTTGAAGAAATTATGACAAAGGAATTAGACATACAAATTCAGGAAGCACAAAGAGTCCCAAATGAGAGGAATTAAAAAAGACCCATACCAAGACACATCATAATTACAATGCCAAAGGTCAAAGACAAAGAGAGAATCTTAAAAGCAGCAAGAAAAGGCAGCTAGTTACCTACAAGGGTATCCCCATAAAAATGGCGGCTGATTTTTCAATGGAAACTTTGCAGGCCGGAAGGGATTGGTGAGAAATATTCAAAGTTATGAAAAACAAGAATCTACAACCAAGAATACTCTACCCAGCAAGGCTTTCGATTAAAATGGAAGGTGAGATAAAGAGCTTCCCAGAAAGGAAAAAGTTTAAGGAATTCCTCACCAACAAGCCAGTACTACAAGAAATGTTAAAGAGACTTCTGTAAATTAGAAAATAGAAATAACAAATATGAATAATAAAATGGCAGTAACTATGTACCTATCAGTAATCATTTTAAATGTAAACGGATTAAATGCTCCAATCAAAAGACATAGGATAACCGAATGGATAAGAAAACAAGACCCATGCATATGCTGTCTACAAGAGACCCACTTCAGATCAAATGACACTCACAGACTGAACGTAAAGGGATAGAAAAAGATATTTCACGCAAACAGAAATAATAAAAAAAAGCCAAGGTAACAATACTTATATCAGATGAAATAGACTTTAAAACAAATGCTATATTAAGAGACAAAAAAGGGCATTACATAATGATAAATGGATCAATAAATCAAGAGGACATAACCCTAGTAAACATATACGCACCCAACATAGGAGCACAAACATACATAAAGCAATTATTAACTGACATAAAAGGAGAGATCAATAGTAATACACTCATAGTAGGAAACTTTAACACCCCATTGACACCAATGGACAGATCTTCCAGGCAAAGAATCAACAAGGAAACAATGGGCCTAAAAGACACACTAGACCAGATGGATTTAATAGATATTTTCAGAGCATTTCACACCAAAGCAGAAGAATATACATTCTTCTCAAGTGCACATGGAACATTTTCCAAGATAGACCACATGTTAGGATACAAAACAAGTCTCAATAAATTTAAGAAGATTGAAATCATATCAACCGTCTTCTCTGATCACAATGGTGTGAAACTAGAAATCAACTACAAGAAAAAAACCTAGAAAATACACAAACACATGGAGGCTAAATAACATGCTAGTAAACAATAAATGGATTATTAATGAGATCAAGGGAGAAATCATAAGATACCTAGAGACAAAGGAAAATGAAAGCACAACAACTCAAAATCTATGGGACAAAGCAAAAGCAATCCTAAGAGGGAAATTCTTAGTAATAAAGGCCTATCTCAAGAAACAAGAGAAAGCTCAAATAAACAATGTAACTTTACACTTAACAGAACTAGAAAAAGAACAGCAAACAAAGCCCAAAATGAAGAGAAGGAAGGAAATAATAAAGATTAGAGAAGAAATAAATGAAATAGAGTCTAGGAAAACAATACAGAAGATTAATAAAACCAAGAACTGGTTCTTTGAAATGATAAATAAAATTAGCCAGACTCATCAAGGAAAAAAAGAGAGAGGACTCAAATAAATAATATCAGAAACGAAAGAGGAGAAATAACTATGGACTCCACAGAAATACAAAGGATCATAAGAAAATACTATGAGCAATTATATGCCAACAAATTGGACAATCTGGAAGAAATGGACACATTCCTAGAAACATACTCTCCCAAGACTAAGTCAAGAAGAAATAGAAAATATGAACCAAATACTTACCACCAATGAACTAGAATTAGTAACTTAAAACCTTCCAAAAAACAAAAGTTCTGGACCAGATGGCTTCATAGGTGAATTTTACCACATTCAAAGAAGAATTAACACCTATTCTTCTCAAACAATTCCAAAATATTCAAGACTGAAGGCTCCCTAACTCCTTTTATGAGGCCACAATTACCTTAATTTCAAAACCAGAAAAAGCTATTACAAAAAAAGAAATTATAGACCAATGTCTCTTATGAACATTGATGCAAAAATCTTCAACAAAATATTAGCAACCCGAATTTAGCAATACATTAAAAATATCATACACCATGATCAAGTTGGATTTATTCCTGGGATGCAAGGTTGGTACAATATCCATGAATCAATTAATGTGATACATCACATTAACAAATCGAAAGATAAAAACCATATAATCATAGCAACAGATGCAGAAAAAGTGTTTGACAAAATATAGCATCCATTTATGATAAAAACGCTCAGCAAAGTGGGAATAGAAGGAACATACCTCACCATAATGGAGGCCATATATGACAAACCTAAGGCTAACATCATGCTCAATAGGGAAAGGCTAAAAGTGTTTTTCTTAAGATCAAGAACTAGACAAGGATGCCCACTTTCACCACTTCTCTTCAACATTCTATTGGAAGTCTTAGCCACAGCAATAAGACAAGAAAGATAAATAAAAGGCATCTGAATTGGAAAGGAAGAAGTTAAACTCTCGTTATTTGCCGATCACATGATACGATATACAGAGAACCCTAAAGATTCTACCAAAAAACTGTAAGTATTGATCGATGAATTCAGTAAAGTAGCAGGTTACACAATAAATATTCAGAAGTCACTGGTGTTTTTATACACCAATGATGAACTTTCAGAAGGAGACATTAAGAAAATAATCTCATTTACAATTGCATCAAAAACTATAAAATACCTGGGAATCAAATTAACCAAGACCTGTTCTCAGAAAAGTATAAGTCATTGAAAAAAGAAATTGAAGAAGATACAAATAAATGGAAGCATATACCATGTTCTTGGGCAGGAAGAATCTACATTTTTAAAATAGCCATGCTACTCAAAGCAATCTATAGATTCAATGCAATCCTTATCAAAATACCAATTGCATTTTTTTCAGAGAACTAGAATAATCCTAAAATTTATATGGAACCAAAAAAGACCCCAAATAGCCATGGCCATCTTGAGAAAGAAGAACGAAGTTGGAAGTATCACTCTACCTGATATCAAACTATATTACAAGTCCACAGTAATCAAATCAGCATGGTACTGGCATAAAAACAGATACATTGATCAATAGAAAAGAATAGAGAGCCCAGAAATAAATCCATGCCTATACCTTCAATTGATATATGACAAAGGTGGCAAAAATATACAATGGGTATAAAGACAGCCTCTTCAATAAAGGGTGTTGGGAAAATTGGACAGATACATGCAAAAAAGAAACTGGACCACCGTCTTACAGTGTATACAAGAATAGGCTCAAAATGGATTAAAGACTTAAATGTAAGACCAAAAACCATAAAACTTCTAGAAGAAAATGTAGGCAGTAAACTCGCTAATATTATTAACTATAATTTCTTTTTAGATACATCTCCCCAGACAAGGGAAACAAAAGAAAAAATAAACAAATGGGACTACATCAAACTAAAAGTTTTTGTACAGCAAAAGAAACCATCCACAAAACAAAAAGATAATCAACTGATTGGGAGAAAATATTCACTAATGATACATCTGATAAGGGGTTAATATCCAAAATATATAGAGAACTCATACAACTCAACAACAACAAAAAAACAAACAATCCAATTAAAAAAATGAGCAGAAGATCTGAACAGATACTTCTCCAAAGAGGAAATACAGATGGCTAATAGACGTATAAAAAGATGCTCGAGGTCACTAATCATCAGAGAAATGAAAATTAAAACCACAATGAGATGTCATGTCACACCTGTCAGAATGGTTATTATCAATAAATCAAAGAATAAGTGTTGGCGAGGGTGTGGAGAAAAGGGAAACTTCATACATTGTTGGCGGGATGCAAATTGGTACAGCTGCTATGGAAAACAGCATGGAGGTTTCTCAAAAAATTAAAATGGATATATCTTTTAAGCCAGCAATTGCACTTCTGGGTTTTTATCCAAAGAAAACCAAAACAATAATTCATAAAGATCTATGCACCCCATATTCATGGCAGCACAATATACAATAGCCAAGACATGAAAGAAACCTAAATGCCCATCAACAGATGATTGAATAAAGAAATTATGGTTCATATGTACAATGAAATATTACTCAGCCATTAAAAAAATTGAAATCCTACCATATGCAATGACATGGATGAACCTAGAGGTTATTATGCTGAGTAAAATAAGTCAGAGAAAGATAAATACCATATGATTTCACTTACATGCGGAATCTAGGGAACAAAAAGAACAAACTAATCAAGAACAGACTCACAAATATAGTGGACAATTTGGTGACAGCCAGAGAGGAGGGGAGTTGGGGGGCTGGGGGAATGGGGTGAAGGTTTAAAGAAGTACAAATCTGTAGTTGATAGATGGTCACAAGGTTGGGGAGCACGGCATAGGGAGTGTAGTTAGCACTAATATATTGGCTAGGTGGAAAACCAGAGGAGAGAAGGAGCAATTAGGAGGATTGTTTTATAAACTATATAAATGTCTAACCAATGTACTGTGTCTGAACCTAATTAAAATTTTAAAAAAGAAAAAAAGATGTAGGAAAAAAAGACAAATGCCATATGACTTAATGTACATGTGGAATATAAAGAAACAAACTCATAGATACAGAGAACATTTTGAGGGTTACCAGAGAGGAGGAGGATTTGGAGGTTAGGTGAAAAAGGGAGAGGGATTAAGTACAAAATGGTAGTTATGAAATAGTCATGGAGATATAAAGTATAGCATAAGGAATTTAGTCAATAATATTGTAATAACTATGTACAGTGTCCGAGGGGTACTAGATTTATTTGGGTCATCACTTTGTGAGTTATATAGATGTCTAATCACTATGTTGTACGCTTGAAACTACTATATTATTGTATACCAACTAGAATTGAAAAATAAAAAATATTATTAAAGAAAAAGAATGAAATTCTACACCCATTGAACAATTCCCTTTTCACCACCTCTCCCGAGGCCCTGGAACCACCACTGTACTCTCTTCCTGAGTTTGAGTTACTACAGACACCTCCTGTAAGGGGAATTATGCAATATTTGTCTTCTCTGACTAGTTTATTTCACTTAGCATAATGCCCTCAAGGGTCATCCACATTGTTGCATGTGTCAGGATTTACATAAGGCTAATTTTTTTTTTTTCTTACGTTTTATTTATCCATTCAGCCCTCTGGACACTTGGACTGCTTCCAAAAAGGAGTAGGGTTTTTGCAGTTGTTGCAAAAGCCAGGACTGGAAACAGCGATGGGGGAGCAGGCAGAATTTCAGCACTTTTACACTCAGCACGCACTGACCCCGCATTTATGTTCTCTGGCCAGGGCTAGTGACTGCCTGAGGTGACTCCTGCGTGTGCACTGGTCCCTGGTTGTAAGTGCTCAGTGCAGGAAAATCTTGTGGAGGAGGTGCGGGTGAGTTAGGGAATACTCCCAGGTGCCCCTCACAATGTAGGTACACTGACCACTTGGAGAGGCGGGTGGAGGGTCTGGTCAGGGTTCAGCACTACAGGTGCCTTCTTCTCAGAGGTGCTAAAAGCAGGTAAGAAAGAGGCTCAGCCAAGTAAGACACTTTTAGTGGAGTGCAGTGGGTGAGCACCAGAGAACCAGAGAACCAGGGACCCCAGCCTCCGAGGGCCCATTCTCTGAACTGTGGAAATAGCCCAGCAGGTTTCGCTGGTCAGGGGAGCGCTGAGGCATCTCATTGAGGGGGCGGGAGGCGGGAGCCGCTAACCCGCGCGTGCGCAGTGCACTACGGCCTACGACAGGACCAGCCCTGTGGGGACCACAGCGCCAGGTGCTCCGTCAGGTAGCCGTACATACCCAAGCGCCTAGCCATACAGGCCAGCCTGGGACGGACGCGGGCCACCAGCTCACGCGCCCTTTGGAAAGGAGCGGACAGGCCTAATTCTGAGCACAGGTGCCTCTGAGGCTGGGTTCGCGGTGCCCACGCGGGCTGAGGGCTGGGCGGAGTAGCAGGCGGGAGGCCGCTGGTGGGGGAGGGCGGGCCGGCGGAGCACAGCTGATAGCCTGGTCTCCCACAGAGAACCTACCTGCACCATGCCCCTTGGAGCTCCAAGCTGCTTGCTCTTGGCCTGCACCCTGGCCATCGCGCCCTTCCTCGCAGGTGAGCGCGTGGGGCCGCCTGCAACCCGGCCCGCAACCCACGCCCTGCTCTGCGTCCGCACCGCGCACCCCTCATTCCGGCATCCTGCACCCCCATTCTCACCTTGTATCACGCACCCCGCATCCCACATCCCCACTCGCACCCCAGCACCGCGCACCCCACGTTTCCAGCACCTGGCATCCCGGCACAGCGCAACCTGCGTCCCGCACCCACAGATCCTCGGTGACACCTTAGTGCCCAGTGTGGCACCACCTCAGTGCCCTATGTGGTGCCCGCGGTGCACAGCAGATGTGGCTCCTGCCCTCCGCTGACCAGTGCTGGGAGCAGTCCTGAGTGTCACCTCAAGTCAGCTCCTGTTGCCTGGCCTCAGGCGGCCCACTGAGCCTGCCTGCGCTTCCCGTGTCCTGCTGGAGGCCTAGGAATATTGATTGGTTCCCGCCTCTTACGTTTGGGAGGAACATGGGAGACAGTGAGTGGTTGGTTTCCTTAGAGGATAGATTTCTGTCTGTTTTTCCCTAGAGGCCACTTCCTGTTGGGGGAAGGAGAGAAGAGATGTTCACCTCACTGGCCCTCGTCCCAGCTGTTCTGCTCCTTCCCGATTTCTCTGAGGGTTGTGGGGACAGTGGGGACAGCCTCCACTTCCCCTGGTTGTCCACCAGACGGAGGTTCTGCTCATGGGCTGTACTCATCCTATTATTGCCACATAATCATTGGTAATTCCTCTAGTTGCCCCAGGGCACCTGGGGCTTCCTGCCATGCTGACCTCCTGCATCATCCAGAGGGTCTACTTGTCCACTGGCCAGCTGCTGTAACTGTGCGTGCTCCTGCCCTTATCCTTCCCCTCTTCCCTCAGCCTCTCAAGTCCCCTTCTTTGCTTTGATAGGCAGGGGCTGCCTCTCAGTGCTCCTTCCGCCCCACACTGCCGGACCAGTAAAAATAGTTATCACTCACTGAGAATTTATTAATTTATTAATGAGCCAGTTTAGGGTTACTGATAGAATAAGAAAGATCAGCATAATTTTACATAAAATTCTAAGTCTTTCTTGATTTCTTCTCTGCTTTCCACACCTATAAAAGATTACAGAAAGTCACTGATTTGGGGAGGCCTTAGGTCAGGTGTGAACATTTATCTCTGAGCATTCAGCCTTCCTGACCTGCACTCCTCCACCAGCTCCTGTCTCTCTCGCTGAGTCTCATCTTTGCCTCTAGGAGCTCAGAGCCCACCTCACTGAGTGTTCCCATCAAAGCTCATTTCCAGAAAAGGAGAAAATCATTCGCTCACTGAATAACTCAGAGCAGTACTGTCCGTTGCTCTGCATTTTCACAGAAACCAAAGCCCAAAGCTGAGAACAATGACAGCCTTTCCCTTCAAAAGCAGATCTGAGAGTCTATGGGAGGTGTTGGGTTGAAGAGAGGAGACCTGTCAGTCTGCACAGGGCTTATGCCTGAGCAGTTTTCTTCCAGTGCCCCACCCTCCACAGGAGCGACTTCACCAGGAGGACAGAGGATGAAGCTGTGCTCCTACACTTAACCAAATTTTCTCAAATTTGCCCTCCTTTACTCTGCTGGTCAGAGCTTGCTTTCTGGTTGTGATTTGTAGTGAAGTTTGCTTGAATATTTTCTATGATAAGCCTTTTTCCAGTTTTTTTGAGATATGATTGACATACATTACTGTAATAGGTTTACTGTGTACAGCATAATGGTTTCACTTACACATGTTTTGAAACAATTTCCGAGTAAGTTTAGTTAGCATCCATCATATCATATAGATACAATAAAAAGGAAAACCAAAAAACAATTTTTCCATTGCTCTGCATTGGATGAGAACTCTTAGGATTTGGTCTCAACAACTCTCTGATGTATGTATCATAGTCGTAAGTACCGTCATCATGCTGTGCATTATACTCCTAGTACTTATGTATCTTATAACAAGAAGTTTGTACCTTTTGAGCAACTTTCCCCAATTCTCCCTCCTCTGGAACCACAGTCTGATTTCTTTCTTTGTGAGTTTAGGCTTTATTTGTTTTGTTTTGTTTTATATTCCACATGTTAGTGAGATCACATAATATTTGTCTTTGACTTAGTTGGCATTATGGCATCAGGATCCATTCGTGTTGTCATAAATAGCAGCATTTCCTTTTTTATAGCTGAATAATATTCTTGTGTATGTGTGTATCACAACTTCTTTATTCATTCATTGATGGGCACTTAGGTTGCTTCCATATCTTGACTATTGTAAATAGCACTGCAGTAAACAGGAGTGCATAGATCTTTATGAACTAGTGTCTTGGTTTTCTTTGGGTAAATACCCAAAAGTACAATTGCTGGGTCAAAAGGTAGTTCAATTTTTAATTTTTTTGAGGAACCTCCAAACTGTTTTCCATACCGGCTGCACCAATTTGCAATCTCACCCACAGTGCGCGTGGGTTCCCTTTTCTCCACATCTTTGCCAGCACTATTTTTTGATTTATTTTTTGATTTATTAATGATAGCCAATCTGACAAGTGGTGAGGTGATATCTCATTGTGGTTTTGATTTCCATTTGCTGTTGGCCATTTGTATGTCTTTTTTGGAAAGATGTTTGTTCAAGTTTTTTTTGCCCATTTTTAATTGGATTTCTTGGTTTCTTGCAGACTTTATTTTTTTCAAGGGCAAAGCAAATTTTAGAACCCATTTTTTCTTATCGTTTCCCATTATTTTTATTTATTCATATTTATTTGTTTTTAATTAGATGGTTTTTTTAAATAAATAATATTTGCCCATGGTATAAAATGCAAATGGCATAGAGCAGAAAGTGTATCATCCTCTCCTCTTTAGCCCCCAGCTCAACTCCTTGGAAAACCAAAGTTATCCCTTCAAATGTATATTTCTAGAGGTGGTTTGTGTATTAACAAACATATCTAAATATATCTTTTTCTTCCCATGGCAGCATTTTATACTTACTGTTCTCCATATTGCTTTTCTCCCTTAAAGAGTCCTCTTGGAGAGCTTTTCATACAGTGTATGTAGAATGACATTCATTCTGTGTGTGCACATCTACTTCATGATGTGCTGGAATCTGCCTAGTCAGGACCCTTTCAGCCATTTGTAACCATTTATTATCACAGAAAGTGCTGCAGTAAACAACCCAGTACAAATTCAATTACACATGTAGGAAAATACCTAGGTATTGCAGGGTCAAAGAGTTTGCGCTAAATTTTTATTCTATATTATCAAATTGCCCCCTAAAGAATTTGTCCTAATTTACTGACTAGAAATAGATAAGAACATGTGCTGCACATACTCTCACAACACACTTCAGTTTTAATTCACATCAGTCTTACTGTGGAGGACTCCAGCTCAGTACTGTGTGGTGGGACACTCTGTAATGAGTGAGGTGTCTGTATACGCACTGTTTAGGACAGTGGCCACTGGCTCAGTGCGTCTTTCGAGCATTCGAGGTGAGGGAGGTGTGGCCCAGGCACTGAACTTTAATTGAATTTAAATAGACACAGTGGGCAAAATAGCTTCAAGAAGAGCTGAGAAAGTTTCAGAGAGTGGGGTTCCCCTCTCAACGCATTGTCCAGACTCTTGATGTCTTGAACAGATAATTGAGCAAGACATCAAAATACGGCAGCAAAAGAATAGCTTTATTGGAAGGGAAAGTAAAGCAACAGTACACTGCAGGCATAGAAGCGGGCCTGAGCAGGAGAAGGGTGGCTCGAAGGACCCAGTAACAAAACCTTTGGGGTTTTTAACCCCTATTTGTTATGGGTGGTTACTTTCCTTAGAGGAGTGGGCTTCTTTGATGGACAACTGACAGGACTCAGTGATTCATAGTTTGATTTCCAGAATTCAGTCTGTTGTAATGATACTAATGAACTTCCAGGCATACGCATCATATTATAATGATGGTATAATGAAACTCAGGTGAATTGAAGGTCATTATGGTCTCCATTGCACAGATGCAAGTGTCGGGCTTAAACTAGTACCCAATTTTCTGCTTACTTGTTTACTCGTGTGAGTTACTTTCTAGCCTGAAAATGCCTTTAGGCTTGCTTAATTATGGGTGGACTGGGGCGGACCCTTTCTAGAATAGGATGACCTCAGAGGTCTGCAGGCATACTCAAAACTCCCTATCCAACTTTCTTTCCTAAACTTTTCCTTAGAGCTATGTAT
>NW_006443124.1:18637651-18649224 GCF_000325575.1 Pteropus alecto
CACCTCTGTCCTTAGACAAGGAAAAAAAAGAAGATACAAACTTGTTATTTAAATCATATATCTAGTTATTGTTTCTATTATTGATTTGTCTATTAAGCAAGTAAAGGATAACGGTCTTGATTAATATATTTCTTAAAAAAAAAAAAAAACCCTTGAGTTAAAGGTTCCCTCCCTTCTCTGACTCTAAGGGCCTTGCCTGGCCTAAAGCCATTTCTGCCTACAATGGACCAAGAAGAACACTAAGCTTCAATGATCCTTAACAGCCAGAAGACCTGAGTCACCAGTTTCAGGGTAATTATCTGAGTTTAAGGGAGAGGGCCTTTTCCCAAAGAAAGGAGGAAAGAAAAAGAAAAAGAAATATCTTCTTAACTATGTATACTTAAAAAGAAAAAAAATTCTGTTAAGTACATTTCGTAAATGATGGCCCATGTCAAGGAGGGGGTGAGAGGTGATGCAGGACAGGGCAGATTTCTCCAAGTATTGGGCAGCTCAAGCCCTGCACAGAGAGAGAGGGGGTTCTTCGCTGAGCACGAGAATTCAAGTGCACACCAGAGTTAGAGTCAGAAAAAAAGATGATTAGGAAAGGGGTAATGCCCCAAAGACAGAAAAAGCAAAGACAAGAGAAAGCAAAGACAAAAAGCTAAGACAAGAAACAAAGCCCCAAGTGTTCAGGAAATTTTGTTTCTACATCGTTCTTAGTTTCTGTGAATTACCTTTTAAAGACTTTGTTTACCCATTGTCCTTTGATGGCATAGGCATACAGTGAGGAAGAGTAATAGTATGTAGTGAGAAAAGGGGAGAATATGTAGTGTGACAGGCCCGCTGGCAGTTCCCAGCCTTTAATCCATAGGTCTCTATGGTTTTGGCCATAGAGAATAAGCAATTTTATTTTGTATAGGGCTCCACTTAAAGACTCTGTTTTCTTTCTCCTTCAGTGTATTGGGAATGGGGTTGTCAGCAATCCCAGCAGAAATCATCTTTTGTTCTGCGGGTGTCCTCCTGGACTGGCTGCAGGCCAGCACATTTAGTTCTCTTGCCTCCTTCCTACTCTGGAGGGGCATGAGGCATTGTTGAGAAATTATGAATTGGACTCTCTTTAATGTTAATGTTTATATTCTTTTTTATGTTACTTTCTCATGTTTGTGTTTTTAATTACTTTTGGCTCTCTGTAATGTGCTTCATCAAACAAGCCTCTCTAGGGAGAGCAGGCCAGGCTAACCCTGGGTCTCAAGGTTGTAGTGCCAGACAGCTCCAGCCTTCTCTGGACTGTGCTTCTTCCCCTGCTCATGGCAGCCTGTGGCTCCCAGCCCCTAGAAACCAACCCCTCCACCCCAACTCCTGCTCCTGCCCAGGTGGAGAGCCTACTACCTGCACATTTGCAGGGCCCAGAGCAATATGGTTCAATATTTGAAAGGTACACCTTAAGCTAAGAAAGGTTAATGTAGGTTCCATCCTCTGAAGGTGGATAAATATACCTTCAGAATGACCTAAAAGTCCTGGAATTTTCATACTTCTCAGGCTTCTATGCCAGAGAACACCAACACTGAGAGACCCCTGCCCTGGTCCCCAGACCACCTCCTCTCCCCACTGTCTCCTCTTCACTCTGAGGAGCATTATGCCCACGTGCACAGACACATCGGTCCTCCAGTCCTGCTCCCCACTCCTATACCTCTGCAAACCACTTGATCTAATTAGCAGGAAACCCCAGGATTCTTGATGCCCAGGCAAAGTGTGGGAAGGATGTGCCAGCTCCTAGTGGGCTTGTCTCCTTGGTGTCACACTCTACTTGCCCCTCACCCTCACCCTGTGGGGTCTGGTAGAGCCAGAGAAGAGTGAGAGGAGGTCCTGCTGGAAAGGGAAGGTAAATAATTCAGAACCACCTTTTTGTAGCCTGAGAAAAATTCTGCAGGAAAAAAAAAAAACAATTTTCACTCCCTTTTTCCCTTTCCCCTAACTTCCCACAAGTTTTCTACCTCTTTATCTGTAGTTCCTTCAGCTTGGCCTGGGGCACCTTTCACCGGAGCAGACAAGGCCAGTCTTTGTCCTTAGCAGCAGGTGGTAGTGGGGACACTGGTTGGAGGCAGGGGGTCAGTGGACTTCTTTCCACTAAGAGGTCGTGACAAAGCCCCAGAGGCAGACAGTGCAGGAGGGCTAAGGCTCCTTCTGTCAGCTGACCCCGTGTGAGATCCCATGTGCACTGCCTCCTGTGCCCTTTGTCAGACTGAATTATTCCGTGCGAGTGTTCTGTGCAAGTGTTTGGAAGTAGATCACCCTTAGGCCTCCATTCAAAAAAAGCCACCCTTTCAGTTCAGACCACCCTGTTGCAGTTCTCTCTAGTGTTTATCACCATCTGACCATGTCTTTTTCCTGTTTGTTTGTTTCTGTCTGCCTTCTCTACCAGATAGTAAGCTCCATGAAGGCAGAGATTTTTGTGGTAGTCCAGGTGCTGGGAGGGTGAGTCTGGCCTGTGAGCATTTGCCTGCTAGCCAGTTTCTGTCTTTTAAAGTCTCCTGGGAGATTAAAATGAATGACCTAGAGGAGAAGGATGTCGATGAATTCAGCTCCAGTGGCTTTAAGTGCCCGACCTGCTTCGCAGTGATGGGGGGAAAGTGTGACAGCGAGCTCAAGTGGTGCGCAGTGGACAAGATGAAATGCGTTGAGTTTTATGGCATCATAAACACAGGTACTTTTCTGGGACACAGTGCTATGTGAAAACAAAACAATGGTACTCTCTCACAACCTTATGGGGGCATGTGTCCCAAGGGTGGGCGGAGGAGAAACCAGCTCTTGTCCAAATCTCTTAGAAATGGTGACAACACAGTGGCCTGACTCTGAGAATATGTCTAATTGGCTTTCTCACAGTCATTCACTCATTTGTGAGTTTTTGCATGTTTTTATCAACAAACTCTCTGTTAGCATTGAGGAAGTTGGTTCAACGTATTGGATGAAACTTCATCCTCTGCAAACTTTGGCTGGTCTCTTTAAACACAAGAATAATTCATGCCCCTGCCCCAAGGAGGTTTAATTTTCGAAGTAAAAGCTTTAGAGAAAGGCAATGACTAAACTTAAATTTTCTTCAAAGAGATTGTAAAGCAAAATTTACTATGCTTGCTTTAAGAAAATTCAACATAGAATTCTAAGTTAATTGGAGATGCATTGGAAATAAACCAGGAGCACTGCAATGTTCTTGGGAGCAGAGTTCCAGAAAGGCTGGGTTGTTGTCACATCTCCTTACCCTCTCACCTCCTCTCACTGACACGGGGGAGCTCAGCCTTCTTCAGACCTTCAGTAGTGAGATAATTGCAGGGACCGGCATGTTGGTTGGGCTCTTGGATTCTTGGGTTTCTACTGTCTGTAATTTGTGTAACAGAATGACTTTTTGCTTTAAAACAGCAGTCACTGGGTATGGCCCCCAGAGGCGGCAAACTGAAATCAGAGCACAAAGTGGCTGCCTGTGAGAGAATGCACCTGAGGCACTTTGAAAGGCAGAAAACACAATCAAAATGATAGCTTTTGTATGGCTATTGTTCTTTCTTAAAAAATAGTGCAAACCAACAATAAGAGATTAGATTTGTGTCCTTAAAGTCATGAAGGGCTACTGATTGAAACACAGATACACTGGATCTCTGTCGACAGTGTGCCAGATGCTCCTATAGTTGCTGAAGACTCTGGAGAAACAGAATTTACTCCCATCTGCACAAATGTCTGCGAAACATTACGCTAGACCCCCAGGTGGAAATATAGGCTGGAAAAAATTTACTTGTGGGTATAGAAAAAGCACAAGTATTTGATTAAGATAGGTTTTAAAAGTTTTGCAGGCCCTGTGTTTGGAGGACACCATTCAGGCCAATTGCCTCAGCTGTGCAGCTGTGCCAGGATGACTCATATGCAATATGACCAGTCTGGGGGGTTGAAAGAGGAAGGAAGGAAAGGAAGGAAAGGAAGGAAAGGAAGGAAAGGAAGGAAAGGAAGGAAGGAAGGAAGGAAGGAAGGAAAGGAAGGAAGGAAGGAAGGAAGGAAGGAAGGAAGGAAGGAAGGAAGGAAAGAAGGAAAGAAGAGGCGGGTAGAAGTCTCACTTACGGTTTCTTGCAGGTCTTAAAGACGTAGCCGTTGAAATGAAGAAATGCGTACAAGCAGACCTTTGCAAAGAGACAGTAACTTATATGGGTTTTCCAATTGCTAATGAAAGTAAGCATTGCAGATCAGCCATCAGAAATGGGGCATGGAGCACACCCCCAGCTCCCTTCCTCTTTGTTCTCTTCCTGGAGCAGCTGCTCTGTTGAGCTCTTGCAAGGCCTAGCCATCTCCATTTAGGAATTAAATGTGCACCTTTGGTTTATGTGTTCTTTCATGTCTTTTAATTTCTCCATAGTTATATTCAGTTGTCCACTCACTCTTTTAGCAAGGTTTACTTGTGTGCCCAGCCTTACACGAGTGGGTCAAGACCAAAGTCAGCAAGTGTTGGCTCCCTGCCTTTGAGAAAATCCCAGGGCATTTAGAGAAGGAGGACATGGTATCTCTGCTAGGATAGCCTGGGGTGACTTCTTAAGACACAGGTAGAAGTGGGGGGCTACGGGTTTGATTTGGGAAGGTGAGGATTTCAGATGAACTTTGAGGAGATCTGTGCAGTTTGGCAGCAGGGCCAGGTGCACGGGAATGGGCAGAGGGTACCGTGTAGCAGCTGTGGTGAATGGTCGGGGAGTGGAGGGGGAAAAGGTATTGGTAAACACGTGACTTGGCCGGGAGCCTGTCTCTGAGTGGTGGATGGTGCCACTAGTGGGTAAACACAGCGGATTCACTGCACTGAGCATACCGCCCTCTCCATGATGCAGAGCAGCTCCCAGCCAGTGGAGACATGCTCTGAAGGCAGGGTCTCTGGTTCTTCCCTGGCTTCCATTAGTCTCCTGGTGGCTTTAGGGCAGAGTGCTCATTGGGCCCACATCCAAGTCAGAGATAGGGGTTCAATCCGTTGGGTGAGGCCTGGCCCTGCCTCTTCCCTGCCCCCTGTTTTGTTTTCATTTCCCCCAGATGATTCTAATTTTCAGCTAATGTTAAAAAAACTGAAATATCAGGAAAAGACTAAAACTCTTATTTTATACAAAGTGAACCTATGTTCGATTAGGCCAACTCACAACTACATGTAAACACAAGAACTTTCTAAGGAATCAAATGTCAATCGATAAAAAGTTTGAAAATTGCAAGTATTCTTCTTCAGCTTTCAATAAGTCATGCAATGTAAGAACCCTGACCAAACTAATATGTTCTGTCTCAGAGGACTTCCAAATTTATGAAGAAATACCAGTTCATAACCCGAAAATTCAAACTCATGTCATAGATATCTGTCAAAGAAAAATATAATTAAATCAGTTTCTAGCATGACAAATGGTACTCTGATTCCAGTAGCTCAGATATCAGGATTTATTGAAATTTTAAAATAAGAGGCAAGTGTTTTCTTATTGCTTCATTCCACTGAAAGTATTTTGCTAAGTTTTCTGAAGCAGCCCCTGTGAAAAGTGCCACAAATAGTTTTTTAAATCACTGAGTGTATACATGCAAGTGCCATGTATACATGTTTATGGAACAGTTAAATGAAATAGAATGTAGGGAATTGGAATTTAATGATCATGTGTTTTTTGTCAATGCTCGTTAGATGAATCCTGAAAGAGTTTTACAAAAATTTACCATACTGTTAAGTCCAATTCAAAATTTCCTTTAAACAAAAAGAATACTTGCTGAACATTTAATAATCAAAGACTGAAAAGGTCCATGTAACTTGTTTTCTCATTGATAATACAATGCACATACATGACCTAAATTTTAATTTCCGATAAAAGAAATGGCTAATTTGTAATCTTGCTAGACAGGAGAATTTGTGTTGAAAAAAAAATTTGTAAGACAAATCAAAAATTTTACAGAACATTTTAACATGAATTAACATACTGGAGATTTTAGTTATACTCAACAGTGTTATGTAAAATGTCTGTAAAAACTACCAGAAAAACTAGACTACTTTGTTAATATTGATAAATTTAGAGTTGTTTTCAATTTTTTCAATAGCCCATACAAAATAGTGTTAATAATATTGAGTGGACAGAAGAGTTAGTGAAGTTACTTAATTTGGGCTGATTTATCTTTGAAATGCTTTTGCTTCAAAGTCAAAACAAGTCTTCAAAAAATGAGTCAATTTTGTCCACATGAATGAGAATACTACAAGAAAATGACTTTTTCATAACTAATTGAATTATTAGAAAACTTTTAAGTGTTTTGGGAACAATTGGCTTATGTGAATCTACTTTTCCAATTTTTATTTTAAATGTGAAATATAAATATAAATCAAGTAATTTTGATGAAATTTAGAGATGTGATGTGTGTGTGTGTAAAATACAGATAGGATTATGAATACTTAGCAAGGAAAATAATGGAAAATACCTTACTGATATTTTTATATCGACCACACTTTGAAATACATACTTGTATATATTGGGCTAAGTAAACATATTATTGAAGTTAATTTTTTAAAGCCACTGAGGTGACAGGAAGTTCAGGTTGCAGTCGTACTACCTCAGTGTGTTCTGGAAGAACTGGACAAGGAATCAGATGCAAGTTCCTCAGCACTAATCCCATTCCCTTCACCTCACTGCCAGTTTTCTATCAGGAATAAATTGACTGTCTCTTCCTTGTCCACTTACTCAGGGTAGCTTGGGTATTTCTACCATGCTCTGCCATAAAATCCTTATTGGTGCCCTTATAACATCTATCACTCTTACTGTCATTACTTCAATGTAAACCATCTCTGCCTTACTTATCGCTAAACTCCAGTGCCTGATTTACCTTACACTGGATGTCATTATCCAAAAAGCAGAATGGGGCATGCTAGAGAAGAAACCCCTCCAAAGTAGATTCTCTCATACAGTGTGGCCACTTGAAGTGGAAAGTCTGGGGTTGGGTACAGCTGACAATTGGAGTCCTCCTCATGTATCTTCTCCATTTTTACTCCATTTTTACTACTTCTCCACATTTACCTGTCCCCAAAAGGTATTTTCTTTTTAAGTTGAATTTTTTGTTTCAATAATAATGCTCGATTGTTTTTAAAAACTTAAAGAGTAAGGAGATGGAAACAGAGTCTCTAACTCCAGATCCCAGGATAACTGCTATTAAAAGTCAGTGCAGTTGGCTTCCACTCTCCAGTCTGCCTATAGGAAGCTGGGAAGTCACCACTCCATCCACATAAGTAAAAAGTTGAACAGACTGATAACTTAGCACTATTTCTTAGGTCTGTAGGCAAAGAGAGATCATAGGGCAAAGAACTTTTCCCAAAATCAGAGAGATTGGCTCGCAGTACAGAGAATGACCATTTTTCATAGCTGAGGCTGACTGTAGGCCAGTACAACAGATAAAAACTTCAGAGACTCCCAGTCATCTGGCCCCCACACTTTTGTGAGTTACCCGCTGGAACTCCACCAGCTATTGCAATGAATGTCAGACAATTCCCTCATGCTTCCAGCAGGCATCAGGGAGAAGGAACCATTGGTAATACGCCAAAGCACTCTGCTCTTCTTAACATGCTCTCAAGAGAAACTAGTTAACCAGAGCCTAACTAGTTAGCAGAGCCTAACCTGCTGGGATTTTATCAGAGCCCAACAGACCTAGGAAGGGAAACCCACATGTCGAGCCTGCTCAGCCATACTGACCACCTAACAGGTGGGTGGGGATGAAGAAACATGAATGAAATTCATGGTCCAGAGGCCCTAGCTCATTAAAACACTGAGACCTAATTATAGGACTATAGAACACATCCACTTATTTCAAACTACAGAAAATCAAAGATAAAGACAAAACTCTGAAAGAAGAAGAAAAATCACTATAAATGCACAATTATAAGAATTACACCCAACTTCTCAGAAACAATGCAAGCAAGAAGAGTGTGGGGTAAAGCAACAATACTCAAGAGTTATCAGG
Organism: Pteropus alecto; assembly: GCF_000325575.1. Classification (NCBI taxonomy): domain Eukaryota; kingdom Metazoa; phylum Chordata; class Mammalia; order Chiroptera; family Pteropodidae; genus Pteropus; species Pteropus alecto. The sequence continues at coordinate 18,645,611 of NW_006443124.1, forward strand.
AAAGGGGGCATTAAATAAAGATGAAGAGGTCAGTGTCCAAGCAAAAACACAGTTCTTAACATGTATGCACCTAACAACAGAGTGTCAAAATACTGAGGCAAAAACTGATAGAACTGTAAGGAGAACAGATGAATCTATCATTATAGTTGAAGACTTTAACACCCCTATGTCACGAATGGGCAGATTCAGCAGGCAAAAAATCAGTAAGGACATAGTTGAGCTCAACAGCACCATCAACTAGATATAGTTGACATCTGTAGAATACTTTCAACAACGAAATACACATCCTTTTCAAGTTTACATTAACATTCAAAAGATGGACCACGTTGGTGACCAAAAAACACACCTAAACAAATTAAAATAATCTAATAGATTAATGGAACAGAATAGAGAGTTCAAAAATAGACCGATCTTAGACAAATGAGCAAAGACAATACCATGAACCAAAGACATTCTTTTCATGTGAATGGTGCTGAAACAGCTGGACATCTACATGCAAAAAATAAATATAGATGCAGACCTTACACTCTTCACAAAAATTAATTCAAAATGGGTCACAGACCTTAAATGTAAAATGCAAAACTATAAAACTCCAATCTTTTGGTCTTTGGAAACATGGCAGAGTGAGACACATCCCCAGATCTCTCCCCTTGAAACAACAATATGCTGAACATCTAAAACAACAAAAATACCCAAACTACACACCAGCATGTTTGAGCATGGGATCTGTGCATAAGAGCCACCAAAGGTCAGAAGCCTGGGTGTCAGGCGGTGGACTGGGAGGAATAAAGAAGCTGCCTCTCACAACCACCAGAGCTACCTATAGGAGGAAGGGGAAGGGAGAAGGAGCGACAAGTTCCCTGAAGCTATGAGCTCCCCGTGGCAGGCTGGTGGCAGGGCCCTGTCATCAGGGCAGAAAGCGGAGAAGCGACTGACAAAGAAACAACAGTTGATTTTTACCAGTCATGATTGCAAAACCGAGGCTGAGCCTCAGCCCCAAACCTCCAACCCAGAGGGCCCCTCCCCCAATACCTTCTGAGACCAAACACCACAGACCTCCAGGGGAATCTGAGCAAACACTACCAAAACTTTTGCTAACACTCACAGGGACTGAAACTCAGGATATCAAGTGTATAAGAAAATAAAAAGGCATCTTTAAAGATTTATATAAAGCAGGGATCCAAGAGGCTTAGATGCCATCTACTGGAAACCAAAAGAAAAGTGCCTTCTTTGCAACAGGCTCAAGAGAGACCTTAATATAATAAATCTTCTTTCTGGAAAAACAATAGGATATACTTCCATTAATGACCAGGTGGAGAAATAGTCCATTAAACACCATGAACAACCAAGGTGACAAGGCATCTCAGAAAGAAAGAGAAAAATCTCCAGAAAACAAGCTAACAGACATAGAAATATGCAACTTAAATGACAGAGAATTCAGGATGGTACTTCTGAAAAAACTCAGTGTCAAAAAGAACCAAATAGAACTTCTGGAGATAAAAACAAAACAAAACAAAAAGAAAATGCAAGAGTTGAAAAATGAAATAGCAAGCCTGAGAAATAGAGTCGACCAAATGGTGAAAAAGATCAGTGATATTGAAGACAGAAATCTAGAAATAAATCAGATGGAAGAAGAGAAAAACAGAAGAATGAAAAATAATGAAAGAGAAATACAAATGACTGATACCATCAGGGGAGGAAACATAAGAATAATGGATATTACCAAAAACGATGGAAAGGAGCAGAGACTAGAAAGCATTTTCAGACAAATAGTGGACGAGAATTTCCCAAATCTAAGGAATGAGCTAGAGCTTGAAATTCAAGAAGTCAGCAGAACATCCAATTATCTCAACCCCAAAAGTCCTTCACCAAAACATATTGTATTAAAATTATCAAAAATCAATGACAAAGACAGAATTGTCAGGGCAACCAGGAATAAGAAAACAGAAACTTATAAAGATAAACCCACTAGATTATCATTGGACTTCTCAGCGCAAACCTTACAAGCCAGAAAGGAATTGAATCAAATATTTAAACTACTAACTGAAAGGAACTACCAGTCTAGAATAATGTATCCAGCTAAGCTCTCCTTTAGATATGAAGGAGAAATTAAGACTTTTCCAGACATACAAAAGTTGAGGGAATTCTCCACTACGAGGCCTGCACTACGGGAAATACTAAAAAGAGTCAACTCACCTAAAACAAAAACAACAGCAACAATAACAAAAATACATACTTAAGAGTAAAGTGACTATCAGGCAAATAGAAGCAGAGTGCAACCCTTACTAAGAACAGGGTATTATAAGCCTAAAAAAAATAAGAAGAGAATTGCTAAAGCAAGATAGTAATGAACATTCGGCATACATAGGGACAACTTGAGATAACAATGACTGAAAAGGGGAGGATTCAAAGATCTAAATTTGCAAAAGAGAAAGGAGATAAGGCACACACAGAAGAAAATGGATGACTATACACACACACACACACACACACACACACTATCCTTTTCACACACACACACTATCCTTTTCGTATTTGTAATGGTAACCACACAAAAGATTCAGAACTGAAGTATATAACATAAAACAAGAACTAGAGGCAAAATCCACAAAAGCCAACCAAAATAAAGAAAATAAACACAGGGACAAGGAAGCAATGGAAACCCTGAACTACCAAAAAGCAAAAGATAAAATGGCTATAAGAAGACCTCATATTTCAATAATCACCCTAAATGTAAATGGATTGGACTCACCAATAAAAAGGCACAGAGTTGCAGAATGGATCAAAAAACAAAACCGAACCATATGCTACCTCCAGGAGATACATCTCAGCTCCAAAGACAAATATAGACTCAGAGTGAAAGAATTGAAAATGATATTTCAAGCAAATGGCATTCAGAGAAAAGCAGAAGTAGCTTTACTAAAATCAGATGAAATAGACTTCAAAATAAAAGAGGTAAAGAAAGATACTGAGGGACACTGCATAATGATAAAGGGAATCATGCACCAAGAAGACATAACACTTATTAATATCTATGCTCCCAATCAGGGAGCCCCGAAATATGTAAAGCAATTACTGACAGACTAAAGGAAGAAACAGACCAAAACATATTGTAGTAGGGGACCTATATACCCCACTGTTGGATATGGACAGATCATCCAAACAGAAAATCAATAAGGAAACAACATCCTTAATTGACACATTAGACCAACTGGACATAATTCACATTTACAGAGCCTTCGAACCCAAAAGAGCTGCTCATACATTCTCTAGTGCACATGGAACATTCTCAAGAATCAACCACATACTGGGACAAAGAGATAGCCTCAACAAATATAAGAGGGTTGAAATCATACCAACCATATTCTCTGATCTAATGCTTTGAAACTAGAGATCAACTGCAGAAAGAAATCAGAAAGAACCACAAATAATTGGAGATTAAACAATATGCTACTGAAGATTAACTGGGGCAGAGAAGAAATAAAAAGAGATCAAGAGATACATAGAAACGAATGATAATAATAGTACAACATATCAAAACTTTCGGTACTTGGTAAAAGCGGTCATAAGAGGAAAGTTCATATCATTACAGGCCTACCTCCAAAAACAAGAAC